>NW_028301596.1:38051785-38358928 GCF_987345545.1 Pholcus phalangioides | reverse complement strand
AGTCTGACCAGGGGGCCCGCAAAAGATCCCAGCTTAAGATCCCCACTCCAGGATGTGGGGGCCATGCGGATAACTCGGTTGCACGGGGACTAGATTCTCAGCGGAGACCAATATACTTTTCTTTCAGAGTTCACCTCAACATAATATCCAGAAAAAAGGGCTTTCCTTCACGCTTCCAACTTTTTTTCTGGTTAATTGTTAATTACTGTAATTTATTATAGTATTGAAATTTGAGTAAAGTATTAAAAATTATAATTCACATAGTTCATTGCCCTATATATTTGAAATAAAAAAATGCTATAAAGTACGTTTTGTAATTTCTATTACGCATGAAAATACATGGAACTGCATGAAATTGTAATTATGGAACTGTATATTGAAACTGTGTACATGGAACTATAATTGCGTGAGATTGATATTTCATTTCTTGCGGCTTTTGTGTGTGTGTGTTCAAAGAGTACGTTGCGGTTTTTCACGTTAACCGACACACATCCGTTTTATATATAGTAATGTCCCAATTCTCTCCTACACAATGTTATTTTCGCCTTGTTTTCTTTCCCCACAATCCTAACAGGTGTGCATATATCCATTATATACTCGCGGTTATGTACCTGACGTGTCAGGTGATGGCTGTTGTTCTTATTACATTCATCCTCGTTACCATATTCACTGCAAAATTAAGAGTAGAAATGTCTGAGAATCTCCTCCTTTTATTTATCATTGGATATTAAATTCACGTTGTTTTTCGTTTCGAAAGAATTCCAAGGTTGTGAATTAAATATGGAAAGCTTACTCTTTTCGTTTTCGCCATCATTAACAGCAGGCATTTTCAACCAGTTGCTCGCGAGCACCACGGTGCTCCCCGAAGTACCCAGAGTGCTCGATGCCCGTATTCGATTTCGTGCTCGCGAGTACCTCATCAGCGTTCCAATGAGAACACCTTGTAAAAATTGCAATAACGGATTGAGATCATCCTGATTTCATGCATTCGTATGTTAAACCTGCCGTAAGAGTGCTCTTCTTTGAATGACGGGTACGGGCAGTGCTCGCGACTAGAAAAAGGTTGAAGAGCTGATTTACAGCTTAGTAATATAGGTAAATATTCTTTGGGGCCACTCAACATAAGAGAACGTAATAAAGTCAATGAAATTTAAAAAAATAAAAGGTAAAGTGAACTAAAATATAGATAGAATAAACAATCTAAACAAATATCGATAACGTAAACTAGAACTATTCAAAAAGATTGAAATATTCGAAATTGTGAATTTTAAGCGTTTCCAGCAATAGAAAAATAACTTACGTACATTCAAATGCGGATAATAAAGTAGCCAATGCGAAAAAATAATGAAATGATTCGCAGTATTTAATCATTGGGCATAAATACACAGGCAAACTCGGTTAGAATGATCTCGGTTGTAACGACACACCTCGGCTATAACGTCAGTAAATGGTAGTCTAAGCTGATTTCCATAATAATGTTAATGAACCTTGCTTATAATATCGATTAAAACGCAACGACCTCGGATATAACGACATATTTTTTGTTCAGATTGCTTCCGTTCTTATGGCGAAATTCCTAGAATCCTAAAATCAGAGCACATTATATTTACGAAATGTTTATCAATTGGAGGTACCTAACATTGAAAAAAAAAGATTTATTGTGCATGTTTGACGTTCCAACTTGCTCATTGATGACTTGTATATACGGGATGATTCCGTACTTTCCCAAGTAATTTTCCCTTTCTAGATAAAATTTTTAAATAAAAATGTCCCTTTTCTTCAACAAAGCTTGCCGGAATTCATAATCTTTACTAGAATAACGGCTGAAAGTAATTTGCGTAATTTACAAATTGTGTTATTTAATGAATATGACTATAAACATTCATCTCGCATATTTATCATGTGCATTTTCCCCGTGAAATACATTTTAAATCACCGCGGACTTCTTGTGGCACCGCATTTCTCGCCAAGGGTTGTTTGTAAGCAATACTTGGCAATTGTGCCGACATTTGGTAACATTTTTGGCGAGAATCGGCGATGCGAAATACGGTCACCCTAGTCACAATAAAATAATTTCAATGCGCAGCATCTGATTTTTAACAAAAAAAAATCTTGAAAACATCAACCCTCGGTTGTTACCACAAAACCTTACGTAATCTTTAATGTCATTATAACAGAGTATTTTTTTAACTATACACCTGAAATAAACTAAAAAATATCGATAACGTAAACTAGAATTATCGTAAACAGAACCGAAATTGGGAATATTAAGTTTTATCAGCAATAGAAAAATAACTTCATTAAAATTCGGATAATATAACTAAAGGGAAAATCTTACAAAAACGTTTATTCATTATTTTATTATATTTATAATAATTATAATAATAATATTATATTATTATTTATAATAATAATAATATAATAATATTATATTATTATATTACATTTATATTTATTCATTTATTCAATCGGGATCCGGAAATGTGTCATTCCCCGACGTTTCGTCCCTGATATTTCGCTCCTGGTACGTTTCGTCTCCGGTTCATTTCGGCCCGGTAATTTCACCCCAGACATTTCGCTTGCCTTGACCGTATGAGTGACCGAGTAAGTGAACAAGTGAATGGGCGTCACTCACTTGATCACTCCCACGACAAGGTTAATGCACGCGAAATGTCCAAATCACTTGGCCACTCATACGGCAGGGTAAGTGCAGGTAAAATATCCGGCGGGTAAATGTCCAACTCACTTGATCATTCATACTGTCACTCACCCATTCACTTCTTCACTCACAGTCACTCACCCATTCACTTCTTCACTCACAGTCACTCACCCATTCACTTCTTCACTCACACAGTCACTCACTTGATCACTTTTATGGTTACACAACCACTCACTTCGATACTCATACAGTCACTCAATATTACTCACTCGGCCACTGATACGATCAAGGCAGGTGAAATTTCTAGGGGTGAAATGTACCGGGGACGAAACATGCTTGGGGCGAAGTGTCGTGGGCAGACTTTCCGCAAACCTATTTAAGCATTGGTCATAAATACAGCATAATCTTGCTTAAAAAAACATATTTATCGACAAAACATACGAGCGTTGCTCTTAAAAGAATCATGAAATCAATTCCAGAAAAAACAGCCATGTACAACATTTTTTTTTTTTGAACGAATCGGATCAAAAACAAGAAATTCCTAAAATTCCGATTGCGTTACATGCGATCCAAAGTTTAAAATATATTTCAGACTTTTGTTTTTGATATGGCCTTGGGGTCTTTAAGTTAAGAACTTGTCAGATCCAGAGGGCGATTCATAGTTAACTTCCCAAACTCGATCGTAAATTTCCTACGAAAAAAATAGAAATAATCGTGACAAAGTAGAAGGAAAAATAACAAAAAAAAAAGGGAAGAAATCCTAAGAATCATAAATCCTGTTTCTTCCTAGAGGATCACGAACTGTAATTGTCGTCTCGAACTAGAGCACCGTGAGGTGGAAAGAATTCACACACTCCTGCAGATGCTTAGTTGACGCGAATTTCCATCCAGATGATACTCCAGTTAACTCAGCAGTTTTATTTTCTCGCTGATTTATCATTTATTCTGTGGAAAAGATCGACTTTTTTCCCCCCATCTTACGGTGATTAGGAAGAAAAACTTCTATTTAATGGTATTTTAAATATCTTGAGTGTGCGATATGGCTATGACGCTATTAATATATAGTAAATAGTCAAAACTCGTAAATAAGGGGTCGTTCAAGTATTACGTAAGCAAATTTTTACCCATTTTTGACCCCTCCCCCCCGTCAGCAAAATTCAACAAAACGCTGACCCCCTCCCCCCCCCCCTTGTCTGCAAAATTTCGTCATCAGCTCTGCCCCTCTGAATCCAACTCATATTTTCATAAAGGGTGGTTGATGACGTAAGCATTATCCAAAATCCCCCTCCCCCTTGTCATCAAAATCAGCAAATCGGAAATACCCTCCCCCCCATCGATGATGACGTAATACTTGAACGGCTCCTAAGTCACTCTTGGGAGACCAAAAATATGACCTCGTAAGCGGAGTGACTCGTTAAAGGAGTAAGCTATGATTCCCGTCTCTTTATTGATGGCTTCAATGCAGGGGAAAAAACAAATTTTAATTATTCAAACGACTTCCAGTCATGAAAACTGATTACTCGAGCTTTTCTTAATCAATTAATGTTTATTTGCTACATAATTAATTGATTAAGAAAAACTCGAGTAATCAGATGTGTTTTAATGTTATTTAAATGTTTTTTTAATAATAATAATTTAATGTTTATTTGCTACATTATTACGCATTTGTGTGAACATCACAAATATTACCTTTTTCGATTTTTCAAAGTTCGCAAATTTTTCGTCACGTTTATGGAAACCAAAGTATTGCAGTCTTTTAAGGCAGTTTAATTCTTTTGGAGAATTATGAATGAAAATAAAATATTACGAATGAGTTTGAAAATTTTTTTTTTCATTTTTCAGTGAAAATAAACACTGGCGAGTTTTGTTTTTGTGGAATTGGAAGTTGAACAAACGATTCTTTTATCCAAAGAAGACAGAAATTGGAAGTCTCTGTCTGTTGTGTTTTCTAGTCCCGATACAAATATTCTTAATAGGTCGATTTTCCATGTTCCTCCACTATAACGCTGCTTTAGTCCGTAAAGACGAACGAACTTTTTTTTTTTTAAATTTGGAGAGCATTCCGACAGTAGGGTGGAGGGTGAACACACACGGTTAGAAATGCTCGACAATCGTCCAGCTAAGATTTAAAACGTCCAAAACCCGACAAAAATATTGAGCGGTTTGAACAAAACGTTGTGTTTTTCTCTCTGAAAAAAACAAGAAAACAAAAAAGACGGATTTCTGCCATGGACACCTGTTCAGTAAAGCTGACCAAGAACGACAACTCGCCAAGAAAAAAAAAAATTCCAGCTGAACCCTTCCCAAATAAGAAATAGCCAAATGGTGAAAGAATCTGTCAACAAGCCTGTAGTGAAAGGTTGGAAATGGGGGGCTTCTGCTTGCAAATGCTAGGTAAATCTTTGACGTAATAAGAATAAACGTTGAACTTATAATATATAATGTACGGAAAGTTTCCGATTTGAATAGTAATTTTCAGAAGACAGTGCTTTCACAAAGTGACTCCTCAAGCAGAGTAGAGTGACGCATTATCGGAAGTTTAATAACATTAGAACCCCATAGATAAGGGTTTCTCAAACTTTTTCCACTCGCGGCACTCCTTTCCTCAATCAATCCTTTTAGCTGCAGCTCCCCAAGCAGTTAAACAAAGAATTTCTTCAAAAAAAAAACCTTTGGCAAGGCCACTACTGACAAAGGCTGGAAATGGGGGAAGCATCATCACCAATGGGGGGGAAAACGCACCAGGGTTGGCAAAGATTGGAGGAGCACAGTTTGGTGATTTTGGATGGAGATGTTGGATTGGGATTGGAGATTTTAGAGATTGAGAATCCCTGCCGTGGAGGACAATTTGGATTCCCAAAAAATGACCCAGTAAACGAAGTGACGAGTTACTCGGGTGATGCACTAACGAGGTTTGAACGTAATATACATACATTAACTTATCTCCTTTACAACGAATGTTTTTTCTGATGGAAACTTGCTATCAAACAAATTGTGTGAAGGCATTATTTTTCTTTCTTCCAGGCTCGAAGTTGTGATTTCTGTGTCGGCTTAACCCTGATGAGCCTTAAAAAGATGATTGTTCTCCTCAAACTTTGCTTCTGTGGTCAGGAGATCGATATGTGAAGTGGATATTTACCATTGGCTGACTGGAACATTGAAAATGACGGAAAAAGAACTTTTCGCAGTGATTAAGTTCCGCAGAGGAATATGGACGAGGTGCATGTCGGGTTTAGTAGTAGTAGTAGTAGCGATAAACATTTTAAAAACTGCAAATAACTTTCATAATGCAAGTCACGTACCTGGATGTTTAGGATAAAATAAAATTTAAGTTAAAATAAAATTTTTAATTTAAAAAAATTATACGACTCTTTCCATTTTTAATTCCATATACATTATATACATGTTTTAGCTCCCAGAAATAATTGTCATAATATTTTAGATGCGTTAACCCTTTTATACATGCTCCAAATGGAGAATTCTTTGGTAAAGGCACTCTTTTGAGTAAGCGCACCAATGCTTTCTTTGAATTTTTCGAAATCAGCGTGGAGAATGTGCCATTTGGCGGAACATTGGATGTTCGATTTTTGTACAGACTTCTATGTATTTCCAAGAGCTCAAGGGGATTTTTTGGTTTAACGATTACCTAACAATCCGTTAAGTATGCGAACAGGTATACTCCTAGCGTCTTTATCAGCCTTTGACTTTTTTGGGAAGTTATTTGGATTCCACATTCTTTACTATAAAATTACAGTAGATATATGACACATCGCATCCTCCACACTGATTTCGAAAAGAAAACATGGGTGCTTACTCAAAGAGCACATTCACCAAAGAGTTCTCGACTTGGAGCATCTATATAAGGCATAACACATGGAAAATATCCTGGCAATTATTTTTGGACAGCAAAAAAAAAGGGAATACGAAGTGTATAAAAGTACAAAAAGATAGAAAAAGTGTTATTTTTAAAATTTTAAATCTTATGTTTACTCAAATTTTATTTTCTGTTAAATGTCTAGAAACACGTGGCTTATATTCTGTGAAAGTAAAATACAAATTTTAGAATTACTAACTGTGGGAAAAGGTTTTTTTTTTCTTTGTCAATTACACAATTCAAGTCACCCAATGGTAAATGACCCATTCCCAAAATACCGTTCCTCTCACCACAAAAACAAAGTTTAAAAAAAATTGATGCATTCAGTCTAATTTAGTCGTGAATCATTGGGAAATGTGGTCTGATAACCAAGATTAAAAATCGTGTTACATTGTGAAATTGATGTCGATGTGATGCAACACCACTCTTATTCTTGTAACAACACTCTTTGGGGGGTTTTACCGAAGACATGGTCAACCAATCCCCAATTGTGCAAATAAGCTCAAAGAATGCTTACACGAAGGCCTTCTATACTGTAAATCAGTAGTTCTCAACGTTTTTTGACTCTGAGCCCCTTTTAGTATATGAAAGAGCCCCGTAAGCTCCCCCTACCCTTTTTTAAATTCATTTATCAAATTTAATGATTTATTTCCTCGAGCGACTGTGGAGCCCCTGGGAAGTGAATACGGAGTCCCAGTAGCTCTGCGGAGCATCAGTAGTAGAGAAACACTGCTGTAAATTATTTAGCAAGAACTCAGAAGCCTTAATGCGCAATCTTGGGATAATGGGAAAAAAGTATTTGAAAATGTTATCAACAACATATTTATCCTTTGAGCCCACCTCAAAAATGAACGGATAACTTGCATGTTTATTCTTTTTTCCATAATCTTTCTTTATTCAATTGTTTCAAATGTTCAAATTGTTCAAATGTTTGGCGAATTATTGGACTCTATATTACGTGGAAGATCCAGCCTTCTCTCATGTTTGGGCAACCATCGTTAACATTATACTGAATTTTTTTGCGACTGACGTTGGTTCTATAGTGGGCGGAACCTCCGGTAAACAGCAAGAAAAGGCCGACCGGTGATTTCTAAAATCTTCATAGGGTTCTTTCTTGAGCCAAATATGGGGTTCTTGAACACAATTTGTGAAAATTCCTACTTTCTCCGGGTAAAGGCAGACACAAGACTCTGTGAGACACACGTCTCTCTCACATAAGACGAAAAAACACCACGAAGATACATTAGGTCGGTGATTCTCAAATTTTTGTCACTCGCGGCTCCCTTGCACTATTCATGATTCATCTGCTGGTCCTTGTAATATTTTACTGTGCATCTATAAAAGAACCACATCAAAACTAAAGTAGGCACACACATCAATATTCACAGCTCGTCGAAACCTAGGAGCCGGGACGCACACTTTGAGAGACACTGCATTAGGCCGTCTTTGGGAATAAAAGTTAATTTACAATACAGCTCACTCATTCTAGAATAAAACGGTAGAAACAGACAATTCTCTTACGATGGATCGGAGATTAATATTAAACAACCAATTCGTTGCCTTTCAAACAACAATACTCGAATTTCATTGTGTCAATGATCTCTTTCTGCCTTTTAAAAGAAAACTTAAGCAACCACCATTCGACTTCATCCAAACACGTAATTCCAATATTTGTCATACATTGTTCTTGAAAATTCTAATGAATCTTCAATTGTAGCTCTTAAACCGTCTTTCTGAGCTTTCTGAGATTCAAGCTCATTGTCTATCATATAACAGACTGTTTCGTTTGACTTAAGGTGAAGATGACTAATTAATTTGGAGTGAATACAAGAGGCGACGAGCACTTGACAATCTTATCGAAAAGTTAACTAACTTCAGTCCTTGAATGAAGTCCTCCTTTGGGAACATTTTTCTTTTCAAAAGTCTTTAATGCTCCATATGTTCAAGTTTCAAAGCAACGAAAATTTTTCAACACTATTGATTTTCTTTTTTCGTTGTTTCAAGAAAATGTGATCAAAGATCCTTGAAAATTCCCGAGTGTCTTACCCTCTACCTTTTGTGATTTTCAGTACAGATAGTAGATTCGAATTACATGACGTGGCAGAAGAGAAAAAGAAAATGGTAACTGAATTTTTCCCACAAAAGAAAGGAAGTTTGAAAGGAAGTTTTGTTTCTCTTGTTCCTGAAATTTTATTTCCTTTCTGGAGGAATCCCCCCTCTCTCCAGGAATCGATATATAAGAACATTTGCTGGATGATGACTGTCAGGAAGAAAACGGGGTGAAAAAAAAATAATACAAAAAGGAAAGAGTCCCTAAGAAAAGGATTTGAACTGGATTCACCGAAGGATTGTTCCTTCAAGACGGTGAAAAAAAATGAATATGATTTTCATGCAAATACCATACAGCATCTGTTCAGGGTGAAAAGAATTCAAATGCTAAGGAAATGTTAACTTCCCATAAGAGGGGAAAAAATATACAATTCTCATGGCTTTAGGGGGTATCTCGGTCTCCTTTTATATGTCTTTGAAACCCGAAATTTATATTTGAGAGAAGACATAAGATTTATCTTTTTTAGAGTTTATTGTAGATTCCTAGGTACTATCGATAATACAGCTTTATTCGCTCCCTGTGTTTTTAGTTTTTTGTTTTTCTGATGCGCATGCAATGAAGTATGACAGATACATCAAAGTACCTTTTAGAAGATCTAGAAATGGATTTCGGATCCGGAAGCCAGCGTTGTGTATGGTGAGGAAGCCCCTAGCTGTATTCACGGTAAGCTTGTGGACAAAAGAAATTCGTATCACAATACGAATTTTAGGAATTTATTTGTACTTTTGTGCAAAATGAAGCTGATTATATTTCTTTTATGATTTTATGAACTATTTCTTTCATTGTTTTCTCAAAAACTTAAGTTTTGTTTTTTTCCAAAATAAATATAATTTTGTGGGTAAACAATTTGGTTTAAAAGGACCATGTAACTAATCATTTTCCGAAAGCATTTTTATCAAGTTTTAATCGTTTAAAATGCCTTTATAAAGACAAATGTGCATACATGTTGAAAGTACATTTGCCAATCATACCTATTGTGAAGGAAATTTTATCAAAAACATCGTCATCTGCATTTTGTATATAAACTTTTATCTCGAATGCGCAGTCTCTAACAATCTTTATCGAGTGCGCATTTTATGAACACGTTGTCAACAGTATTTTATAAATAGCCATTTTTCTGAACATTTATGCTGTCGAGAATGCTCTTCTTTTTAAACATCATTATCGAGTGCGCGTTATCCAACCACCGTTATCAAGTGCGCATTTTACGAGCAGTATTATTATTAGGTACATTCAGAAACATTGTTATCGATAATGCACATTTAATAAACTTAGCTTTATTCACTTCCTGTGGGTTTTTTCTCCTTCTGATGCGTATGCAATGAAATATGATAGATATATCAATGTGTATCGTTTATAAGATCTGGAAATGGATTTCGGATCCCCAAGCCAGCGTATGTATGGCTAGGAAGCCCTGACTGTATTTACGGTAAGCTTGTGTGCAAAAGAAAAGTTAATCAGAATACGGATTTTTTAGGAATTTCTTTATTCGTTCTTTTGAGCAAAATGGAGCTGATTCTATTGCCTTTAAGAATTTTTCTTTCATTGTTTTCTAGAAAATTGAAGTTTTTTTTTTTTTTCCCATCAAAACAAATAGTTTTTTGTGGGAAAATAATTTAGTTTGAAAAGAACATGTAGGAACTATAATTATTTTCTGGAAACATTTTTATCAAATTTTAATCGTTTAAAATACACTCACTTCATTAGTTACTCGAAAAAAAAACATACAAATACAGAAGGAAAAAAAATCAAGGAGCTCTCTAAGTTGCTCTCTCTTACTGGCTGTCACTACTTCAAATGAGAATGTCTTTAGAGTTGATTTTTCAAGGGTGCTTTTCTGAAAAATCGCGTGAAGTGGAGGAAAAAAAAAATATTGCTGTTTAGCATACTATTCATGAAAATCGCTATCGAGTGCACATTTTATGAGCGTCCATGTTGAAAGGACATTTGTCAATTACACCGGTGTTTAATATTTCTTTTGTCAAAAGTTTATCAAGTTATCTAGCATTCTGTAAACATCGTTGCCGAAAATGCGCATTATCCAAAGATGCACTTGATAAGATTACTCATAAAATGTACACTTGATAACGATGTTTGGATAATGTGCGCATATATTCAGTAACAATGTGTTCGTAAACAACGTTACCGAATGATCATTTTACGAACACGTTGTTATCGAATGCACATTTTTGAAATATAGTGTGCGTTTTCTAAACATCGGTATCGAATGTGCATTTTCAAAACTCAAGAATCCTCATTTTTTCTAAACATCGCTATCGAGTATTGATTTATTATTTATCCTTATGAATACGTGAATTCATAAACATTGTGAGTGAGATTCATTCGAGAAATACAGATGATTACGAACTGAAATGTTCAAATACACCACACCCACATCATTTCATCAATTTTTAGAATAATCAGAAAATTTTCGGAAGCGACACGATATTATAACAAGCGAATTTTTTTAAAAAGCATATCGTTTCATCAAGAAGTTTTTCAGAATAATGTCATCGATAAATCACGGAAATTTACGAAAATGTTGAATACTGTAATTTAATATGTAATAGATCAAAAAAGAAAAATAAGGATGCGGAAACAGCAATAAAGATAAGCAAAAATAGCAGGATAATATTTTATCAGTGAAATTGATGGAACTGCGCATCAGCAGCATCGTTATTTGTCTATCGCAAATTCAAACATACACATGCTAAAACAAGTCTAATACAATGAATAAAAATGGCGCACTCTAAAACGACAAAAAATTTCAACAACTGACGAGAGAAGGAATTTCGAAACGGCAACTCTCAAATTAAAAGCCGAGAAAGAGCTGTCTCTTCCAATAGAGCTTCTAAAACATTCATGTTACAAAAATTCACAGAGGCACAGAAACAGTAGTTTCGGAATATCTCGAGTGTTGGTGGTCTACAAATTGGACTTTCACTGTAACATAAAGGCTCTTTTGCTCCAAGGCTCATATTGATTTAGATTTCGTCATTCCTTTTCCGCAGAAAAGGCCACAGAAAGAGATGAAGGGAACGAGATCCTGACATGGCACATGCAGCAGTGATTAATCTTGCAAGAGACCCTCTCTCTTTTCACGAGATTCTTCTCCCCTCATCTCTCTCTCTCTCTCGTCAATCGATTCTCCCTTTACTTACCATGCATACATGAAACATTCTTCCCCCCCCCCCCGAACCTCCATTTTCAAACACATAACAGCTTGCATTATCGCGACATAAGCGAAATTGCTGCTCTCCAACCACGGACATTTGGTTATCTGACCTTATCGGTGTCGGGATAGCCCTTAATGGCCTGCTTACAGTCTCTCGTGCTATGAATTTGAAATGGAAACGTTGAACTACGAAATCAGAGCGGAAAATCACTCTTTTGTTTCACATTGTCGTTATTGGAAAGTTTACGTTAAAAAAAAGGTCATATTTTTATGTATAGTGGCTATACAGAGCGAGAGAGAGGGCGATTCCCTTGGCGGCATTTTACTAGCAAACCGTTGATTCTAGAGGTATACTTCCAGTTAGAAAAATATCCGAATAACGTAGACCGGACACGTTGTTCATGTTTCAAAGGATTGTATAATTATTAAAGTATAAAAGTATTAACTTTTTATATGCACACTCTGTGCCCAAAAATCCAATTAAAAAGTTATTGCGCTGCCTCTCACGTGGCCAACAAAAAAATCCCACATTTATAACTGCAATATTCGTCGAGATATTTGTACTCAAAAAACGGAGGAAAGTTAGGAAAGAACAGCAAAAACTAACGGTCAACCCTTCTTTTTTGACCTTATTTATGCAGTTTTCACAACTTTTGAATTTTTGAATTTTTAATATCCCTGCGAATATTGCACTTAGAAACGTGGAATTTTCTTTGTTCACCTCAGGAGATACAGGAAAATAACTTTCCTTTTGAGTTTTTTGAGGACAGAATGTCAGTGAAAAGGTTAATTTTTTTTTTATTTTAATAACTACACAATCCCTTGCAACGTGAATGACGTATCTGAGTACTAAACATTATTTGGATATTTTTTCTAATTGGACGTATGCCTATAGGATCAATGGTTCGCTAGTAAAAGTATATTTGGCGTAAACTTTTTCGCCATATCATTCGGCTATATCGGTGTTTTGATGAAATTTCTCATTTCACAGACTGCAAAACCAATTTAATAGATAAGAATCATGAGCCTATTGCTGTAATGAAAAATGTGCGTTGATACATGCACCACTTTTTAAGAAATATTGTTCACGTTATATTTTATACAATTTTAAAACGCCACGATTATAGCGTTAGATTTGTCGCAGAACGCATTAAAGGGAATTACGAACTCGTTAGACACATATTTTCCACGAGTTTTCTCATATTTATCAACCTAAATTTTTGGCACAAATATTGCTTTACGCTTTTGTTGAAAAAAATATTCATCGTTAGTATCATACCCCGGTCATTTTAAGCACAAAAGGGCAAATCAGACCCTCAACCAACAGTTTAGAACCGATGGACATGCTCACATGCCATTTGCCGGGATTCGAATTAGTGGTCAGTGAAAAATTCCTCGGCTGTTTGACAGCTGCAACTTTCGTCGCCACAGTGATGATCGGCTGAAGTTTCCAACTGTGGTTCCCAACTTCGACTCACGAATGCAAGCCAATCTTTCCCTTTAAAAAGTCTCGCCACAGACAGCAACAGACCTACAAACGGTACAAATGGAATTCAATCATTACTCTTCACTTTTGAAACATACACAACACTAGATACGCATACGCTGTTAGGTACACACACCAACACTTCCGGTACAACTCACTAAGTAGTAAATTGCCCATAGATGGCAATAGAGTCGAGTTGTGCTCGGTTTGAAAGAAAGCAGTAACTTTCATTGTGTATGTACACAGGAACCCCGCCGATCCGAAAACCCGCTGAATCCAAACAGCTAAAAAACACAGCAATAGATAATAAAATAAAATAGTAATAAGGTGATCGCCGAACAATTGAGGAAAAGACACTCGCTCGGAGACGTCCTAACAATATCATGGATTTTGAGCAAAGCAGTGTGGCTCCTACATAGCCTTTCACGATCGATTAGGATTGCAATGATAGGTTACGCCAAGGGTCCCGTTCGTGGGGGACCATTGACCAGCCAATAGGGTCTGTAATTTTTGTCCAACATGTGAGGATACCCGGCTTTCATTTAAAAAAACGAAGCTATATTTGAAGAATCTTGGAGCCAAACAAGTCCCTGTCCTAATTAGTTATGGACACCAGGGACTCTCGATGATGGGTGGTTCAGTATCAGCTGGTTCTTTTTTCCTTCATATCTATCTAAACGTTATCAAATAATAGAAACTTCAATTTACAAACGAGTGAAAAAATATACATACGGAATAGAGATAAATATTTACCATTTTCCGAGTTTCTTTCTATAAGTCCTGCGAGATGTAAACGAATGCACTCTGGCAAAACCGAACATCTTCCCAGAAAAATGAGACGGCCAATCGACTGGAATCAAGTCGATGAATGGCACTTGAACGGAATTCTTGGCGGGTAGCCCTTGAAGCACGTTGCCGTCGTCATCATCACCGCCCTTGTCACCAACCGCATGTTTTTAAATTGACTTCTGACGCCTTGGATATGTTTTTTTTTCCTTCTCTTTTATTGTACTTCATCTTTAAAGGCATCAAGTTTTGTTATAATAAATTGTTTTTCAAGCGCCGCGGTCGTTTTGTTGTTTGCTTTGACGTGTGGAAGAGGAATTCTATTTGAAGGTGAAGTGGTCAGTGACATCCAGGGCATTCAAATATTCTCATATCCAAGTAAGTTGTTTGGGACTTCGAAAAATTTGGCCGAAAGTAGAAGTTATTGTATACTAGCTATAATACCCGGCACTGCCCGGGTTTTCATTCAATGAGGCTTTTTGGATCACGTGACATCTTTCTCTTTCTTTGAGGGACATACAAATCGTGCTTAAGTTAACCAATATGGGGCTTTCCCACGCGACTCATGAAAGAAACAAATCTAGATTTAAAGAAACGTGCCATTCAAGTATTACGTAAGCAGATTTTTAGCCATTTTTGACCCCCCCCCCTTGTCAGCAAAAGTCAGCGAAACGCTGACCCCCCCCCCCCCAGAAAAATTTCGTCAGCAGATTAGAATATTTCATATCTTCAAAAAGGGTGATTGATGACGTAAGCAACCTTCAAACCCCCCCCCCTTGTCATCAAAAGTCAGCAAATCCGAAACCCCCCCCCCGCCTCGATGCTGACGTAATGCTTGAATGACCCAATACGTAGAAATGAATATACAGGGTGTTTCAAAAAGAATCATCCAATTTAACTATTCAGTTTTTTATCTGTTCTGATCGAATAATGTATAGGTAGAAAGAGGGAAATCTCAAGTTTCACGCAGTTGCCAAAAGGTAGCGCTAACGTTGTTCCTTCGACCGCCATTTCAGTGTTTGTCAAGATTAGCTTTTCACACAGAATCGTTCGAGATCTTGTGAACTACCGCATTCCTAAATGATAAATCGGCCGTACGGGACCTGACGATTCAGTTAAACATCACTGGCCTCCAATATCGCCGGACCTCACAGTGTGCGATTTCTTCTTGCGGGGTTTATAAAATACTACGTTTATGTGCCTCCCCTTCCAGCTACGTTAGCCGAACTGAAGATACGCATAACAGCAGCAGTAGATGCAAACATGCTCGCAAAAGTTTGGGACGAATATGACTACCGTATAGACATATGCCGTGCTGAACATATGGAACACCTTTAATTTTGTTTTTAAAAAAAACTACGATTAGCCACGTAATATAAAATAAATCTTAAGTGTCTCTGTTCAATATTTTTCGTAATATACGCATTTCAAATCGGGTGATTCTTTCGGTGATTTCGGTAATTTCTTCGGTGTACTTTACGGGTCCATAGTTTTATTTTATAACAACCTAAACTATATGAATGTGTGTATGCAGTTGAATATTAAAAGACATTAATTTTCATGCTTGAGAAGATACAAATACAAATACCACGCCACAACAGCCAAATTGCCCAACGAGGTGGCTGACTTAAGAACATCATGTATCCCCGAGTCATTTTTTGGAGGCCCTACCTACTACTACTACACCGTACATGCACTCCGCCCCCCCCCCACCCGCGGAACCCCCCAACGAATCGGTACATGCGGGAATGTGCGTGTACGTGTAGTGAAACCTGACGAAGTTTTTGTTGTTTCTCTGTAATGCTTGTTATGTGTAGTGCTGCCAGATATACATAAAAAGTTGAAATAAATGTTATTGCAAACTCAAAAGTAGTTCTGGCTAATTACTTCATATTTAATCTCCTGGGCTTCGTATATCTCTCAAAGTGAACTCAATATTTCAAAAATCGAGAATTCATTTCAATTTTTGAAATTATTAACGTGGCGGAAAATCCCACTAAATTTCCGCATTTCTACAGTAAAATCGGCAATTTTAACACTGTTTTCTATGGGGATTATTATCCTTTGCCTGACCCTCAAAATGATGCTGATGATGATTCTGCTTCATTACTGGGAGGATTGAAAATGTGGCAAACCATTATAAAGGCATATGCATGTCTGAAACGCAATGTTAGGGAACCACGGTAACCAAAGTAAACATTCCGAAAGTGATTGTTGAGGGCCTAAAACCATTGTTTCTCGACAGTTTTTTTACCCATTTCGGGCATTTGTCCTGCTTTGACGAACTTTTAAAGTAACCTATTGTTGAAGTCGTTAGGTATATATTTGTGGCGACGATCGATCTAAAATTGTAGATTTGTATAGAGAACATACACACACAGACAGAAAAGCAAATAGATTTTGAAAAATAGTTTCTACTGTATCCAGAAGATATTTTATCAGACGTATGATACCATGATAGTTTAGTAATTGGTACCAGTATCGTTTCGTAAGGAACAATTCCAGGTTGTCGTGTCGCAGGGAGTTATTCTCTAATAGGGTTGTTAATAAATGGAATAGCTTTCCTCCGGGGGTCGTGAATTCTAAGACAATTGGCACGTTTAAAGATAAGTGCGACAGACAAAGTGGGATAAATCGAGAAGTTATCTATACTTAGATAAGACAGCCATAATCTTTTTATGGGCATATTATATAATATTAATTATTAGTTTTTTTTCTCTCAGTGATATATGCTTTTATATATACAGTTTGTCCAATGTACATACAATCGACCAACGCCTAATTCACGAACAATATCTGCCTTTAGGTGTATTGGCCTATATGGCATTATGACTTTCACTAACGAAAGAAGCTGTATTTTTCCTTATAGATTGTTTAATTCTGCCACGCCATCGGATAGATCGACACTTTTTCTCGTCCGTCTTAATAAATCCACTTGAACGGGGTTTTTTTTTGATCGATCCTTATGTATATTTCTGAACTGGATAACTCCCATTAATATCAGAATCATTTCTTGCTGAGTGTAAACCTATCATCCATCTTCTAATGTCAGTGATAAAGATTACGCTCCCGCGTTCTGACATCGATAATTCTTATATCAAGCATGGACTAGAAACGTCATTGCATATTCAGGGGACGTCGTAATTGGATCCAAGGGAGGAAATCGAAGCAGAAGAATCTCCAACGATTACTCATCGGAAATATCTCTCCAGTATAGAAGTAATGTCTTTGCTTCGATCTATCTCTCTATCTATCTATATATATATATTTTGTTTTTTCTGAAGAGGCTCTCGTGAGTTTGTTCTTCAAGTCATACCATCCGACAAGAGAGAAATGGTACATTTGCTGTTGTTGAGCGATGTGTGTCCTCATGCAATCTCTATCTTTCCAATATTTTTTTAGAAGTGGGACGCACTTGATGACGTCCCTTCGATACGGTTACATTGATCAACTTCAGATCCTTATAGAAGCACTCAAAGCAATTCATTTCCTGTAGAAACTCGATCCGATTTTGCGGGAATCTCAGAAACTTCCAATAATCCAATTTCAAGTGGTCCGATCGATGTAAAAGCATTTGCATACATCGGATTCATTTTTACGTACTAGTACTGTTTGCTAGACTATTTTCGTTTGATTGAGTTACGATCGCGTATGATTCAAACTGGATTGGTTTGGGAAAGATATCTAAGGTATGATTTAGACTAGAGTGTTAATTTAGATGCTTTTAATGTGAGTAAGATTGGATTAATTTCTGATAAGGTAGTGTCGCAAATATAAATCAGATTGCTTTGAGATAAGATGCCTGAGATGTGATTTGTTTGAGAAAACACTTCTCGGATTTGTTCAAGATAAGACTATGGATATGATTTAGGCCGTGATTGCCCTATAAAAGTTTGATAAAAGATCTTTCACAAAACTTGAAAAAAAGGACAACAAATAAGATGGTTACATTCACATTCGCAAAAATGCAACCAATAAGCGCATCGGTTACATTCGCTTGAATATAACCGCTTATTGGTTACATTTTTGAAATTTCACTATAAAATTACTTTTCGAAAACTTTTATTGTGATCCCGGCCGTAGAGTGAATCGTTTTGAATAAGACGGATATGATTCATGCTGAACTATTTTGTGTGTGGTTGGATTTTGGTTTATGTTGGTTTGGTCCAAGATGCCCCGGATGTGATTTCGTCTTGGTTTAAAAAAACAGATCAGGGACATGATTTCGTATTGGTTCAAACAAAAGGAGTCTGGGATGTGATTTCGTATTGAGGGGCCGTTCAAGTATTACGTCATCATCGATGTGGGGGGAGGGTGGTTCCGATTTGCTGACTTTTGATGACAAAGGGGGTGGTTGGATGGTACGTCATCAACCACTTTTTATGAAAATATGAAATATTTTTAATGGAATCTTACTCCCAAAAACGGGAAAAATCTTTCGATAGTTTGTGGGCAATTGAAGTAACATCCCTCCTATTGATAAGTGTCCTACAGAGCCACTTTAGTGAGCCTCTAAATGTATCGCGGATCATAAGTGATCTGGAAATGTGTCCGGGCCGCTAAAGTGGTCTGGAACTGTGCCACGCATCACTTAAATAATCTGAGAATGTGCCGCGGGTAATTTGAGTGATGTAGAACCACACTGGGGGCCACTTAAGTGGCCCTAAAACTACGTCCCATGTCACTCAAGGGATCTCTAAATGTGTCACGGATCGCTTAAGTGTTCTGGAACTGTGTCTCGGGTCATTTAAGTGATCTGAAAATATGCCACGGGCCGCTTAAATGTTCTGGAATTGCATCACGGGACACTTGAGCGATCTGTAAATGTGTCGTTTAGTTCATTTTTACAAAATTAGGTTTGAAGAGGGCAGGCCGCATCAAGTAACCCCCAGGACCATATTTGGTCCGCGGGCCAAGGAACTTTATGTGATTTATCATTATATGGCTTAGAGGGTGGGTCGCGATGAATTTATTAAAGATAAATTTTGAGTTCATAGCCTTCAAATAACATTGAAATTAACAGAAATTGATTATAACATATAAAGGTATTTTCTTCCGAAATTTCAATTAAAAACAAAATTTTTTTTTTGCATTAAAAAAAATAAATTTTTGATCGTGGAAAGGGGGCACGAGAGAACCCCCCTACGCCCCTCCCCCGTGTACGTCTCTGATCCCACCAATATGCGTTAGGTTTCAGAGGGGCAGAGCTGATGACGAAATTTTGCTGACAACGGGGGGGGGGGGGTCAAAAAAGGCTAAAAATTTGCTTACGTAATACTTGAACGGCCCCCCCCCCCCCCCGATTAAAAAAAGGAGTCTGGGATAGGATTTCGTATTAGTTCAATAAAAAGGATTCTAAGATGGAAATCCATATTGTTTCAGAAAAAAGGAGTCTGGGATGTGATTTCATATTGGTTAAAAAAGAGAAAAAAAGGAATCTGAGATATGTATTTATAAATGTATGATGTATAATCAAATTTTTTTAAATTTGATCGTTCAAATGAGATTCCTCGAATGTGATTTAGATTGAATAGATTCCAGAAAAGACGTCTCGGATGCGATTAGGATCGAATCGAATTAGTTTAATCTAAGAAGTTACGGATATGATTCAGATTAGATGTCTGCGGCTGAACAGTTGTGTAGCGATAACGACGGCCTCTCATCGCGAGGGCCCGGGTTTAAACCCCACCTTGGTTTTCTGTGGTCCCAACTTGGAGAAATGAATGCGAGCCGATCTCCGTCACAAAATCTCTCCACAGAGAGCACGGACCTACACAACGCTACAAATATTCAGTCATTCCACTTCACTCATAGTTTGAGAAATAGATGACAGCACTAAAACTACTCGGGGGGGGGGCGACTGTAATTCGAATGAGCCCTACCAATTGAATTGAAGGTACGGGTGCGAACTATATTATCGACATAATGGACACCAGTCATATTAAGACTTGAAATCAAGACCTCAGCACATTGAAATATATTTGGCAACACTTATTATTATTATTATTATTATGAACGATGGTAATGTTAGGTCTAATGATGGGTTAGTAAAACTCTAACCCTTACTATGCCCTTACCGATCGCCCCCCCCCCTAAAATAGTATAGATATAATAAACGCAGGCTATATTCCAAGGATAAGATTGATCAACTTGTTTATTCGAAAAGTTCAAGGGAAAAACATTTTTGTTTTTCCAAGTCCCTAGAAAGTAAGCTAATTTTGCTTAGTAAACAGATGATATTCCATCCATAATGTCATCACCATCGACGCCAAGTTTATGATAGCCTATGCCATCGTACGTCGTCGGGCACAAGGGGACTGACTAGCCGTCCGTGTTTACTTCGTCAAAACGCTGCTGAAACAGCACAAATGTCCTCACGGGAACCGATAATCGTTCTGCTCCAGTTTACATGTTCCCACCGCAAAATAACGACGCCGTCATTTTCATAATTACCGTAATTGGAACATTTGTACCATAGGGATCGCGAATGCGTAACTATATACACTACGCCGTGATTGAACGGTTCATAATCCCATTAACTGTCGATCATTAGCAATCATTAGGACTAAATGGTATTCGTACGGAATCGGCATGCTGTGCTGGGATCCCTGCTCATTCACGCTCTAATTTGCTTATTATTATTTTTTTTTTTTCATGTCATTATGATCGCCGTGTTCATTATGGCTGAGCATCTGTTCCCAGAGGGAGAGTCCATCCTACTTTCATGCACTATCACGCCAGGAGCATATTTTACATCTATCGATACGCTAGAAGCTCTGGAAAACGTTGAACTGGAGCAGTTCTTAAGTTTGAAGTGCCAAATGAAGTAAGAGTCGAAAGAGTCCCACAAGATGCTAACTAATAATATCATGTATTGTACAATATGACAGTGTTGAGCCTGGGTGTCTCTCGGTTGCTATCACTTTCTAGTATCAATATGAAGCACGAGTTGCGTGGTGGTAAGATGCTCGCCTAGCACCGTGAAGGATGCCGTCACTGTCCCAGATGATTCAAACCCGAGGGAAGCTATAGATAAGATATTTTCCCTAACGATCTTGAGGCGACCACCGATAGACAGCGCCTTCATTTCCAACCCATCTCATTAATGGCAGTAAATTGCAATATACGACATAGCCAGAGTTGGTGTTTGGTGAAGTAGTCTCAATATGGATATTTACATTTTGTGCGGAAGTGTTAATATCGTGATGGCTTCAAAGTCAAGGGGGCCACAGAATCACTGATCAGCTGAATAAAGTTTTGAACTTGAAGATGCGGATGCAAACCTTCTGATCACAGTGTAAAAAAATCACTAAATTATTCCGCAAATACACACACACCTATTCACCTATAGGCATCCTCTAATCCAGGGGTCTTCAACTTTTAAGACACGGCAGGCCAAATCGAAACTGCTAGCGGCCACCGTAATAGGAGGCCAATAGGACCTCGAGTTCAAACAGGGACAAAAACAGCTGAAGCTTTTATTTTGTTCTGAAATTATATCTTTTATTAATTATCAGTTTTGTTTATTTCTGAAAAAATATTTTCACAAATTCTGATAAAGTTTTTGATCAATTACACACTAAATTACTTAATTCTGAGATTAATTTCATTCTGAAATCGCTTCAAATGATCCTTTAATTATTTATTTCGGTAATTCTGAAAAATAATTTTCCTTCTCAGAATATCTTGAAGTCATTTCTTTCAATAATTATGCAGTTATTGTTTTATAGATTAAATAAAAAAAAATTTCCATCAGAAATTAAGAAATAATCTCTATATATAATTGACTTATAAACTTTTTTTCACTTACTCTGAAATAGTTTCCCAAAAATTTCAAAAATTATCAGAGTAATTCTTAATTTTCATCCATTCTATAATTAT
Organism: Pholcus phalangioides; assembly: GCF_987345545.1. Classification (NCBI taxonomy): domain Eukaryota; kingdom Metazoa; phylum Arthropoda; class Arachnida; order Araneae; family Pholcidae; genus Pholcus; species Pholcus phalangioides. The sequence goes on along the minus strand of NW_028301596.1, from coordinate 38,336,957 downwards.
TTCTTTATTTCTGAGTTTTCATCAATTTTGTAAATTAATTTTTATATAAAATTTATTCTAGAATTATTTCTTTCATTTATTCTCGAATTATTACTACTTAACCTTTATTAAACCAAACGCGCCCACACGTTAATATTCCTAAGGAACTTCTACCATATGAGGGACGAGCTGAACAAGCAAGCAAGCAAAAAAAAAAATTATATGAGGACAACATTCGTGGCAGACCATATGTTGACATCCCGGGTCCTAAGTCAGAAATTGTATCAATTTAAACAAGCAACATGGTTCGAAATATTGCATACAGGATGAGATCAGAAGAAAAAATATATATATGTATTAAAAAATGTTGCAAAACCACTGTAAAAACAATTAAATTTTCAGATTGTGCACAACATACACTCTGGGGAATTATTTGTGCATAGCTAGTGCAAAACTACACAGTACGGAACAGAAATAAAAGAATATACGTCATTAAGTATATAGGGCTAGGGGAAATTGCATAGGGAACACATCCTAGTCCACGTAACTCAACGATGACAAAGGGAAAGCAGTACACATCCCAGTTCATCATCAACTGCCTGGAGCAAGAAAACACATCCCAGCGCAGTTTCTCCACCCGCTCGACCAGCCTTCAGCCTTATATGCACACAGGACGCTTGAAATTATGATGTCGCTTGCGTCAGACGAGCCATAGCTCTGGTCATGGGTGACTCGTACCATGCATCAATATCCTGATTAGATTCATCAGATGATGAGGGAGGATTGGAAATCTGGTTGACATGCAGCAGCCCCAAATTTGATTCCAGGAAGGCGAAGAGATTTTGTATCTTCTGCAGACACAGCGAGCTCTCCTGGCGATTCTTTTCGTCCATAAAAACTGTGAAGTATCCGATCCTCAAGAGAAAAACAGCGGTAAGAGATGGTAAAAGTGGAGATGATGAAACAATGTTGTAGCGTTCCCGTTCCTATTTCGCCACAGAAGCAGAAACAATTATTGGACACTCTAAACCTCTTACTACTACTACTTAACCGTACATTTACCTTGTACACATTCCCCTACGGAATTTCTAACGAATTGGTACATGCCGGAATGTGCATGTACGTGTTGTAAACCTAGCGGGAAGATTTTTTTCTGTGTAATGCTTGTTATAGATCTGCCATCATCTTTTCTAACTATGAAAGAAATGTATGATTGAATAACTGTAGCGTTGTATCCTGTTCTCTGTGGTGGGACTTTTAACGGGCAGATAGGCTCGCATTTAAACCTCCAAGTTGGGAACCACAGGAAACCAACTTTAGCCGATTACCACTATGGCGACGTTGGGGTTTTTTTTCGAATTACCCTGTTTCTTTCATTTATTCTAGAATTTTGTTTTTCATCAGTTCCACAATTATTTTCTTTCATAAATTTCGAAATTATTTCTTGCATTGCTTATAGAATTATTCGTTTCATATTATCATTGTGTTCAAGACCGCTGCTCTCGTCTGTACCATTCCGACACAGCTCATCACATTTAAAGTGGAACGGTAGTATTACTATACGACGATGAACTTGCGTGGCAACACTCCCTCCGAAACGAATTACACCAGGTACCCCGTAAAACAGGGCGGGACAAATTAAAAGAAAAATTCTGGAGCAAGCCAATAATTAATGTCTCGATGTAGGACCTTAGGAGCCAAGCATTTCTTTTTCAAAAAAAAATGTTCCAGCATAACCCCCGTTTTTTTCGATCCCTTTCCAACAGTAGAAGTAAAAAGGTTACTCTCAACCACAATTAAGCGATCATCAGATGCGGAAAAATTTCAATCGCCAAAATCATTTTTTCTTTAGTTCCCATGGTGACCTAAGATTTGTCAAGCTCCATCGTAAAGATGACAAACTCCGTGAATAAAAAGTGTACAAATAACCCTATTTCTATGAGAAATAGTTTCCATACAAAACGCAGGAAACGAAATTCATGATGTCACATACGGACGGAAAAATGCCGTCCGGTTTCCGCCTCCAGCCGTAGCCTTTTGTTAGTCGTTCGACCGGCTGCATCAGCGCCAACGGACGGTAAAAGTACGTCCACCGTAAAAGGGCCCTATTCAGTGTCATCCAAAAATATCATTTTTTGAAAGTAATTGGGGAACGCTGGCCCTATTCTTTCTTCAGTTGAGTGCTCCCCACCCACTGTAAAAAAGACAGTCGGCAATTTTCTTTGTCCGGACAAAACCGGTGTGTGTGAAAGGAGCCAAAGCCGCCAACGATTTGTCCAGTGTTTCTTCACCGGATGAAACACATTTCTTTGTTTTCGTTTTTCTTGGAAACTATGGTCAGGGCCCCCACATCCTGAAGCAGGGCCCCTAGGCTGGGATATTTTACGGGCCCCCAACCAGACTTTCACGGGCTTTTTTATGATGAATTTACAGCGTGAAAAACAAAAAAATGATGAAAATCATTCCGAGCCCCAGGGCTGGAGCCTTGTCAGCCCAGCCCTTGTGGGGGGGCCATGACTATGGTGGTGAAGATATATCCTCATCAACCCCATATAGTATAGATGGAAAACTTTTTCATCTCTACTATATGGGGTTGATGAGGTCTTTATGGGACGCCTTGTCCTACGAAGACCGTATTTATGTCCCAAATGAGAGGCTAACTCTGTTAATGCCAGAAATTAACCCTTTTAATTCCAAATAATATTAGGGGAATTGACAAAATAGTGAGAGAACATATCGAATCCATCGAGACATTAATCTTCACTATATTACTTACATCCTTCAACACACAAGTAAACCATTCTTGGCACCGCGCCAGAGAGAAACTAGCTTCCATAGCTATACTACGAACATATATATCTCTCAGTATGGGAGACACATTACCTCCGTGACCGTAATCTGTCATTTCAAAACAACATAAAAATTGAATTAAAATGCCATAAATTATGATCCTTTCTCGTAAAAGGATATTCCATAAATAAACGCAAGAATAGTTTAAATTATAAACGTTGCGATTGGTTTCTGAGGAAGCTTTTCTCATGATGAATGGTGGTGGTGCAAGTCTTCATATTGCAAATGCCTCTGTGGTTAGTATAACCCAGAAATGGGAAAGTCATAAAACGGCCTGCGAAAACATCTGGTCGAAGAAATACCTCCAGTTTTTTTTTTTCTATATGTACTAAATATTATTCTAATCATCGTTGAGGAATGCGGAAAATTCCATTGTGGAGGAAAATGGGAGGAAACAATCCCATCTCGGGCCCATATATTTAATATATTTTAGATAATTATTGTAATAAAATTAATATTTTATTGAATAGTATATGCAGTAGAATCTCTCGATAATGGACACCCATGGTACCGAAAATGTTGTCCGCTAACGGGGAGTGTCTGCTAATAGGGAGGTACGATGTATAGTGGAACCTCGTTTATACGACTTTCACATTTATAGGACGTTTGGCATTGGTCACATTTGGTTCCTATAATAGTCTAATGTACATATACATGTTAAAGTGATAAACTGGTGGTTATGCATAATCACCAAATCAAGATGATTTGATTGCGCGCAATTCTCAAATAAAATTGGAAAGTCTGATAAAGACGGAAAAATGCATAACCTTTCTTCTCTTCATTAAACCAATTAATTATTTTTACCCGTACACGATAAGTGCACTACTCATATTTTACAATGGAAATTAAATCAAATTAAAATAAGTATGAAGATAAAAACCATTCTCTTCAACAACCAAAACAAACATTATCATTCGAATTCACCCTCCGGGACCATAGTTACGTTCAGATTATTAATACAAATACAACGCCACAACAGGCAAAATGCCCAACGAGGTGGCTGAGATGCCACATAAAAGATGCCCATAAAAATATGGATATCATGTATTTCAAAAATACAGCAACCCAATTAAAAATGCAATTAACACAAATTAACAAACAATATATACACATGATAAAATATTATACAATGCCCATAAAGAATACTTATGGTTGTCTTATTCTAAGAATGGATAGCTTCTCGATTTACCCCAACATGTTTATCGTATTAAGCGCTCTCTAATAATGATGCATACGTAATGAGGCGTAAAATACATCAGCACATACCACATTCAGAAATAGTGTTATAAGGCAGTATTACAGTCAGACCCGCTTATAACGAACCTGTTACGAATTTTCATAAGTAACGGAGTTTTCCCTGTCCCGTGAATGTCGTATTTCATCTCTATGTTATTTTGATTGCTTAAGCAAAGTACGCTTAGAACGAATTTTCAGCTGGTTTTGAAACGTGAGTTGACGTGAATTGCTTTGTTATGTTATATCTAAATCTTCTCATGTATAAATTTACCTTTCTAAAAGGAGTTTTTTTCCTCTGAAGAAAATCTGTTTCAGAACAAAGAGTAATTGAAGAGATTCAAGAGATTCATAAAAAGAACTCATATTAATATATTGATGTGGAAGCACTTCTTTTTGAATTGTTCGAAAAAGTCATGCGAATATATGCAACAGTGACCCCGGCCTTTGCTGAAAGAAAAGACATTAAATTTTGCATGATTGTTAGGCAAAAATTATTTTACTGCAAAAAAATTTACCATACACAATCATATCAATTGAAAAAAGACAAACAACTATTGACAAACATTTATGTTGAATTACCGGAAGATTTAAATTAAATTTTAACTTTTGTTCACTATATTTCTTTTATCTTCATTTATTTTAAAAATTGCTTAGGATCTTGAAAAATGCTTACCGTGTAAGTAAATTATGAGTCATTACATTCGAAAGCATAATTTTCAAAACCAGCGCGGGTACAACGAAGATCACTTATAACTGTGTTTCCGACTTCGTTATAAGCGGGTTCAACTATATAAAATTTGGACCACATTTTATACAAATACGAGGCCACAACAGGCAAAATTTCCAACGAGGAGGCTGACGAAAAATATTTCCATAACAAATATGGATATGACATTTATAAAATACAGCAACCCATTTAAAAATGCAATTATAAAGACTATATATACATAATAAAATATATTACAATGCCCATAAAAAATATTTATGGCTGTCTTATCTAAGAATGGATAGCTTCTCGATTTACCCCAATATATTCATCGTATTTCTTTTTGAACGTATCAATTGTGTTCGAATTTACTAACCCCTCCCCGAGGTATATATAAGCTATTCCATTGGTGTCCCCTTGCCAAAGCAGTCGATTCATGGTTCACCCTGTTGATAATTTAGAACAGTTCGATCATATCACACCTCCGACACCTACGTTCTTCCAATGTAAACATATTCAAAAAATCAAGTCTCTTCATAACTCAAGCCCCGTGTGCGAACAAGGACGCGCGTAGCTCTTCTCTGCACCCCTTCAACCAAGTCAATGTCACTCTGTACGTATGGTCTCCAAAACTATATTCTATTTTATGCTATACTTTCAACAATTCTTTAGATTTTTTTTTTTTTACATTATGACTCCTATTATGTAAAGCTTAAAACAATTATTCAAAAACGCAATCCAAACTTTACTTTGTTTGTTTCTTTTTGGATGTGGTAGATCCGAATAGAGTTTACACCTCATCATGTATACATTATTATCAGAGAGAGCCGGTATTTTATTTAGAAAGCAAATCAGAACAAGATTTTTCACCTTGAAAAAATAACTTTTTTGTTTTTTACTAAAGAAGAAATTACGGGAAACCAGAAATCGAATTGAACAACGCCAAGTATGTAGAGCATGGAAACTGGGACGAGACAGAGAGAGAAAAAGCTAGTAGTGTTGGAATAACGTCCGTTTCACATGGGATATGCAAACATAAAAGGAAAAGCACATAACAAATAAACAAAACAAAAAAAAAACAGAGAAAACTCAACCAATGAGATGTAGAGAATGAAAAAAAAAAGCCCTTTCCTTTCTTGCTTTTACTTCCTTACGAAACTATCTTTTCAGGTGAAAAAATCTGGCAGCCATTTTCCTCGCCAACGGTATTGGTTAATACCTAACAACTTCCATTTTTTTCAAGTTTTTTACGCATGAGAAAAAAACTAAACCGCCATGCACAAAACTTTTGTTTTAACAATTCAACAACAACAACAACAAAATTTATTAAAAGATTTAGGACAACGGGTTAAATATTGTGTAGGGTATGATAGACACAAAACACAATATGGCGGAACCGAACTGAAAGAATACAAAAATGCGTTGGAAGCCGCAGATCTGATGACTTCATTCTGTCGAAAGCATCCTTAAGACAATGGAGAGAATACCAGGAATAATAATAATAATGAAAAAATAAATATTGTGTTTTTATCTGTATTTTCCTCGTTGTTGATCAACGATGATATGATCGATATCTTTCTAATTTTAGTTCCTTTTCTACTAATTTTTAGTTGCTTCTAGAAATCACAATATCGTTAAGAATTCCATTATTGTAAGGAAACGACAAATATTTTCTTTAAAGAATACTTTCCTCATTAAATTAAAAAACCGTATAGGTATGATTTCAATTCCAAAAATGCTGAAAATGTATAAAAAAATCACCCTGTATCGGTCTTGAGAGTGAGAATACAGTGTGTCATAAAATAAAATAAAAATCTAAATTTTTACACGGTCCTCCAACTTTCAATTAGAAAGTAGTTGCCCTGTCTCTCCTGAGGCCAACAAAAAAATTCTACATTTCTAAATGAAATATTCACCGAGATATTTTCATTCCCAATTATTCTCCAATTTTTTATTCGAATATCTCAGCGAATATTGCAATAAAAAGCACAGAATCGCTTTTGTTGGACTGGGAAAAGACAGGGCAAATGTTTTCTCGTTGGAAGTTTGAAGACGGGGGACCGTATGAAAATGTAGATTTTTTTTATTTTGTGACACACTGTATTTTCACTCTCAAAACTGGTACAGGGCAATTTTCGAACCCGTTTTGAGTACGTTTTTTTTTTAATTGGAACCATACCTCTACGACAAACGGTTGATGAAATAGAAGCCGCATAGAACTTACAGGACACCTTGTATACTGCATATACGTCATTCTGCAAGCATTAAATTTCTTAATCCGGTATTTCATTAGACATCTAGAAAAATCACCAGAAAATTCACGTAGAATTTTAACACTTTTGATTTGTGAATTAATTTTCAAAAATTTTCTCATTACTTTTTATCTATTTTTAATGATTATTTTTCTGTGCAGAAATGGAATTCAATTTACTTTGTTTCTTTATTTAGTTGGCATTTCTGTCATTCATTCAAGAAAGTTATTTTCATGAAATTTTCATTTGTCTATAAATTTTTGAAAAACAAAATTGAAAAGAGTTCTTTGAAATAGATTTTCTGGACATTTTTAGGGATTTTCATTTTAAATTTAAGTTTTTATTTATGATTTTTTTTGGATGTGCTTCCAGCAGATTTTAAAATTTCATTCCAAATATTTTTTACAAATTTTAATTTTAAACTAAAATTCACGTGTAATTTTGAAAATTAGATATTTCTGATGATATCGAAAAAAAAGAATAGTATCATGAAATTTTCACTTCTATATGTATTTTTTAATTATTTTTTCGGAAAATATTCTTCAAGATAAACTGAAGAGCCAAAAAAACTGGTTCAGGCATGCGTATGCAAATAAAGAGATATGGAACCAATCAGAGTACGGCGCTGCGGTCGGCAACGCCTATATAACACAACAAGTGTTCGGCATAGTTGTTAGATCGGTTACTGTTGCTACAACGGCAGGTTATCGAGATTTAAGGGAGTTTGAACGTGGTGTTATAGTCGGAGCGATGAAATTTGGATTTTCACGTACGACTATTTCACGAGTGTACCGTGAATATCGGGAATCCGGTAAAAAATTAAATATACGACATCGCTGCGGCCGGAAAAAGATCATGCAAGAACGGGACTGACGAGAATAATTAAACGTGATATGGGCTTTCGGAGCCGAAGGCCCACTCGTGTACCCTTGGTGACTGCACGACACAAAGCTTTACGCCTCGCCTGGGCCCGACAACACCGATATTGGACTGTTGAGGACTGGAAACACGTTGCCTGGTCTGACGAGTCTCGGTTCCAATTGCTTCGAGCTGATGGACGTGTACGGGTATAGGAACAACCTCATGAATCCATGGACCCTACATGTCAACAGGGGACTGTTCAAGCTGGTGGAGGCTCTGTGATGGTCTAGATACGACTCTGACAGGTGACAGGTACGTAAGCATCCTGTCTGATCACCTGCACCCATTCATGTCCATTGTGCATTCCGACGGACTTGGACAATTTCAGCAGGACAATGCGACACCCCACACGTCCAGAATTGCTACAAAGTGGCTCCAGGAACACTCTTCTGACTTCAGACACTTCCGCTGGCCACATAAATCCCCAGACATGAACATTATTGAGCATATCTGGGATGCCTTGCAACTTGCTGTTCTGAAGAGATCTCTAGCCCCTCTTACTCCTACGGATTTATGGACAGCCCTGCAGGATCCATGGTGTCAATTACCTCCAGCACTACTTCAGACATTAGTCGAGTCCATGCCACGTCTTGTTGCGGCACTTCTGCGTGCTCGCGGGAGCCCTACACGATATTAGGCAGTTGTACCAGTTTTTTTGGCTCTTCAGTGTATATGTCCGAGATTATAAGGGCTACTTAAAATTCTATTAATCGATTAACATTTTTGGTTAACCAATTACAAATTTAAATCGATTCCCAGCTCTAGTTCTAAATTTCAGATTCGTTTTTAGTTTTTTTCTAAAAAAAATGCTCACAAAATTCGCAATAAATCGGAGACGAACTGGGAACTGTGTTTGAATTTCTATGCGTAAAAATTTCTGAGTGAAACTCACTGCTATTGCGGAAGGAAACAACTTTTCGGGAAAGTTATCTTTTAATCACCCACTCGAGACTTTGATTCGTATCAATCAATCATCATTTAAAAGTAATTCTTTCAAGAGATCACCGGATTTTTCATGCCGAAAGACCCTCGTGTGAATTGGCTTAATAAAATGAATTAACTACTCTTCTTCCAGAATTTAATTACTTCGATTTTCTGGCTCCTTGAGGGAACATTTCCCGAAGAAGATTACATTCCAGGGAAGTTCTGTTTGGGCACTTAATCTTGAAACCATAAGAAAAAAATTAATGGACGGGAAAAAAAACATCCTCCAATTCAGGTTTTTCATTTACAGGGTTGACATAACCTTGAAAATAGGAAAAAAATAGAGACGGAATTTGTAGTTCCTTTCGTACAAGTAAGTATTAGGCCGTAGTCCCCGATCCTAGGCCCCACGTAGAAGAAGCTGAACCATCTTCAGTTGCTGAAGATATGATAGGCTTCTGGGGCCGTGAGTCGGATGAATGGCCGCTTCCAACAAATCCCTCAAAATAGCCCCACCATGACACTGAAATGTTTTTTTTTTTCATTGCCTTTGAACAAGATGGCGACTGAATTTTCTCAGGCAATTTAAGGAGGATCTTTCAGCGGAACATTTTCCCATGCTCTTAGCCTCATTTTATCACTTAGAACTGTGAAAAATAAAAATAGGCCTACATAAGTAATATTTTCTCTAAATAAATTTTTTAAAATTTTCTCTGGTTTTTGCTATAGCATTTTTTCCCACTTGATGCAGGGCGATTTTAATTAAAGTTCCCGTGGTGTGTACTTAAGAGCAGTTTTTTCTTCAAAAACTACTCACACACACACCCGAACACAGCCAAATTTCCAGGATATCTTAATGAGACCATGGGGAGAGAGATTTATGCGGTAAAGAAAAAAGTTCAACTTTATGATGACTAGATGGCGCTATAAATCGCGCTTTTTAAAATTAATTTTTCCCATGGACCATATAGCGTATATACCAAGTTTCAATGGAATACGCCTACCAAAACGGGCGCTACATAGGTCGGAATCGTGCGCAATAGTCAGTACATTGGCCCGAGCAGTGTCAGTATACTGAAACTACTCAGAACTACATAGTGCCCGTTCTGGTATACGTATTCCGTTGAAACTTGATATTCGACGCTCGATATAATGACCCTCTTCATCCCGTCGAAAATGGACGTTACATTGGAAGGGTTGCTGTATCGAAAGAAAATAACATATAACATAACATACAATAAAATAACATAACATATCATATAATACTGCAAAAAACATACAGTACGGTAGTCGTTCTATGAAAATATTTGAGACATCCTACATGTCGTTGTAATGGAATGAGCGCTTAACATGGGGGTCGTTACAACGATCGTTCACTGTATATATGCTGTATGGACCATGAGGAAAATATAAAATGCAATAAAAAAGCGCCACTTTTTCACCTGGTAGTCGAAAATTTAACTTTTTTTTTCGTATCTCTCTCCCATGGTCTCATTATGATATTCTAAAAATCTGGCTGTAATCGGATAGGCTGTTGAGAAAAACTACTCAGAATACGGGAACTTTAATTATAACCACCCTGTATTTTATAAATAACTAAAAAATTAATTTAATGATTAACTTATGGGTATTTTTATAATCACTTCCTCCGCAAATCACGATATGTGCCATATACTGTATTTCAGAAAAATGTTTTCCATGAATGTAGGACTTTGTCTTTTACATTTGAGAACTTTGTTTCTTAAATTCATGCTTTTTTACAGATATTTATCAAAAATGTTCGAAAATTTTCCTCTGAATTTAGAATGATTTTAGTGAAAATTTCAAAAATTAAATTTCATTCAGTTTATACTTTCATATTGAATTTAGATATTTTTGTTGAAATTTTTCTTTGAAAATTACTTAATGTTTGGATAAGTTTAAAACATGCCCTAAACATTTATTTTACAGACAATTTTTAAACTTAAAAATGAAAATTCTACTTGAAAAGTCTATGATTTTTCGGATATTTTTGCACGAAAATCTTCATTTAAATTTACATTTATTTTTTCTTCTCCTTCAATGCATAGCTTTAGATGAAATTTGCTTCTTAATATTCAGAGATAGTTTTTCGGTAAAAATATCTAAAATAAATGTACAAAAAGGAATTCTTTTTTTGAAAATTCGTTATTCTGATGGGTAATTATGACTAACCAATTTCTTGAAATTTTGAAAATTATTATAATTATTGCAAATTCAAATTTTTTTTTCTCAATTTCTTTTATATAATTTTTATTTTGAATTTATTCGAAAATTTTTGGTTGGAAATTTGAGAGAAGTTTTTCACGGAGATATAGACACTGGTAAAATATATCCTCATCATGGAAACTGGGTACATTACACGCACTACACAAATTTTTTTTCTTTCAATTCCACCAATTTTCAGGAAACAAGTATTGCTCACACTAGTCTTAAAAAAGGTGCATGTGTGGTTTACTAGTAGGATTAAAAAACGAAAAAAAATAAGTCCAAAGCATATGGAAAACATAAATCAAGCCAAATATTCGATACTGGAACTAAGCCAAAATACGGATTAAAATCAATCTTAGAAAAAAATATATAAGAAAATTGTTGTTTTTTTTCAGTTTTTCTCAAGGAGAAAAAAAAAAAAACCCCGTCAAGAGAACTTTTTCTTCGGTTAAAGACTGTCGCCTTATGAACAATCATAATTACGGTAAGAAATCTTGGCGAAAATTGACAGCCTCTTGGCGGCTTCGAGTGCAACCATCAATCACAGAAAAGTTGTTGTTCCCGTGATAACTTTTCCGGGGGAATTCATAACCAGGAAACGACAGAATACAATCGATTATGTAATCATTATTAAAAAATGAAGAAGAAGAAGAAGCCATTAAAGCGTATACAAACAAAACATATGCACATACCGCATAGCCAACAAACAAACAAACATACGCCTGAATTATTGGGTTAATAATTTGCTGATTACTTCCATCTTGACCTACTTTCACTGTTCGTAGATTAATGCCGGACAACCACAAGAAGAAAAAAAATGAATAACGAGTGAATAAAATACGTTAACAAATTCCCATTAGGATACTCCATCAAATTAAAGTCTTCCCTAGAGCATAGCCATACCGAATTCCGCTACTGCATGAATGGTGCACGTTGAATGCTCACGAGAACAATAAGATTTACTTTGGTGCTTTTATTTCTTTTCCCCCGTACTGGAACCGGCATGATACCGTGTTATAGAATACCTTAATGCGTGGCAATCAAGCTCTTACAACCATTACCCACCGTTTTACTTCAGATTAGTCCATTTGCCATTAGTGCCTGCCATTTATGGCCAAAAAATACGGTTATGTCCTAGGTTCTTTTTAAAATTTCTCGAACCTAAGATTAATAAAAGGAAGGAAAAAAGCCTGCATCAACGCTATATGGCAACGGGACTCGATAGGTATATGACATTCAGTTTTCTAGCACATAATAAAATATTACGGTCAGCCCCGATTATTCGGGTATCAACGATTCCAGCACACAATATCCGATTATGCGGGGGGAACAATTGAATTATTATTTTACATCGTTTGTATATTGAAAACTGATGAAGGATCAATATTAATAAAGCTTCTCGAATTATCATATTAAGTGGGGGGGAACCTTGCGGAAGGCATTTTGGTAACAAAGGGTTTTATACGTTTAAGCGGGGTATCCGTTTACATGACTAAGTGGGGCCAACTTTCTATGTAGTCGCAAGACAAATTTGAGGGAGAGAAAAACGAGGTGGTTACGATTCCTCGCAGAAAAACAATGAATATCCCCATCCCACCCTTAACAATACACTTTGGGAAGCGCCAAATAAAAATGATACTTTGTGACTCGCCATATAGAAATGATACTCTGATATACGCTGATATTGAAGGACCAGACGCACCCCACTTCACACCCTGATACACAAGAGAAAGAATGCATTTGTCAAGACACAAAAAGAAAAATATTCCTCAATACGCCGTAAAGAAACAATTCGATATTTTGTGGCACATCACACAAGTAATGTGATGCTCTGAGGCACATCGAAGAAGTAATACGATGTTCAACGCATGAAAAAAGAAACAAAAACTGATGCTTTGCGACGTATCATCCATCATGTTGATAGTGTGATGCACAACTCGTCAAAGTTTGAAGGAAAAAAAAAAAAGTCATATCGAACATTACGACGAGTCGAGAAAAAGATAGAGGATCAATGAAACATTTGAAGAAAATAAAAGATCACTTGACGCGCGATTCAAACATCTGAGGATTTGCAACAAATTGTTTAAATAGTTTGAGGATTTGCACACGTCATTTAAACAATTTGGGGCTTCGCTGAGTCGATATAAGTCGTTATGAATAGATAACGGGGATAAGACAATTGAAAGATGCAAAACATTATAGCCTACTTCAGTAAAACGCAATGAAAACAAAAGGGGGACACAAGATTTTATAATTAAAACGATTGATTATTACTAAACCAACCAGTGCTTTTCAACAACACAAAACACACAAACAAATAATACGTTTCAAAGATACTTCAAAAAATCCTTTAATATGGATAATGTAAGCAATCACCGGAATAAAAAAGCGTTATTTACGGAAAATAATAAGTCTAACATTGAATTAAGTGATGTCGATTCTTATTCAAAATCAGTAAAGACAATTTTTAAATTTCCACAGAATGGGAAAAAAATTCATAAAAAAATGAGCTATATTAGCGTTTTACGAGCATAAATACATTTTTCATGAGTAGTTCATGTTTATAAGGGGACCATCAGATACATCGCCACCTATTCAAGCGCAATATGAATGGCATTATGCAAATAAAGACCTCGTAAAACTCTACAGCACAAAATTCAACAAAAGGGACCTCCCAGAAAATCCATTTATCAGGGCAATAAACACGCTTCAATGCTTTTAACATTCAAAAAAAAAAGTACATATAATCATCATTCTATTTATCTACAAGTAATATAGCGATAAAATTTGAAATAGCATCCATTCTGATATTTTCGGGATAAATGTCTTCCGACGAAAGAATTTGCTAGCGAATATTTTTCAATTGCTTTTTCACTCCTCTCATATTCGTATTGGAAAATAACACTAAACGGAATTGTATGGTTATTAAAGAGTACATATATGTTATTTTTTTGCTTCTCAAGAAAACATGGATATCTTAATGGCGTACCCGAGTGTACTAGAGTATATATAGTACGGTTGTGTGTGTGTGTATCGCCTTATCTTTTCAGAAAGTAGAACTCAGAAAAGAGTGTATATCTATGTATACACATTGCATTCCTTGAATGGACTTCTCATACGAGAAAAATGCAGTTTCTTGGCTCGAACCCAAAAAAACTCAATCATTCCTCTCTCTCTCTCTCTCTCGTCTTATTTCTTATATCTTGTTTTTTCTCCCCGTCTCCATATTATTTACTCCCTCCTTGGCCTACTATCGTCCATTTTCATATCTGCTAAAGTAAAGGCTCGACGATTTTCATACCCAGCTGAGAAAACTAGTTATTGTAATGGTAATAACAATAATTATATAACTGGACTTTGGTCAAACACAGAATGGTTCAATCCTCGTTGTTTTGAATAAAATTCTCAAAATTATTATCTCAATCAAATAATGTCGGCCATGAAGAAAAGCTATTATTTATAACTCGATACGAATCTTGCTAACGCGGAATCATTTGGCGCGTGCATTCAGTTTGTAAGGCGTTTATTTAATGTGACTAGAAATCAATTCAGATTTTCGTGGGGAAAGTATCTTTTTTCTTTTCTTTTAGAGAGTGCACCGTAAGATGAAAGTATGAAAGTACAGTCGGGTGCACTTATAATAAATACACTTATAACAGGACTGGACCAATCGCTTAAAAAATGTAGGCAATAGAAAAATGTTTTAGACGCCAAAAAATTTTCACCCGGAGAAAAAGATCCAAAATAGTGCCTGTTTTGACTTTATCGGGGCATAGTAACCCTCTTTCATGTTGACAGATACGTATATGCTGCTATGAATTCCCAACATTTTGTGCTGCTCTCAGCCTGCGATTCGGTAACTACACAAAGAAAATTTTACGCACCAATACAAATTTTTTTGTCACCATGGTGACCCGGCACCTGTGATTTGTCCAGTCGACTTGTAAGAAATAAAATGTTATAATATACCCCGGATATAACATATGGTTTTGCGATCCCATTTCGGCCCATTCGCTTTCATATATTTTCATCCCTACCCCCATTATTACATACCCTACTTAAAATATACACTTTGTGGGTATAACATACCGAAAATACAATAAACTAGAAAATTCTCTGAATCGTACATGTTTGTTATTTGTTACCCACGTTTGTAAGCCTCGTGGCACACGAGTAGTTGTTTCTGTAGGACCGAAATAAAGAAAAAAATCTAGAAAAAAAAAATTCGGAAATAACATACTGTAAACAAAAACCTTGAAAAAGGAAGACAAAAACTGTCTTACGGTATTTGTTTATTGCTTGCTGGTGATATCTTGTGTGTTTGTATATCTTGATGTTTTCCCCCTTCTCAGAAAGAAGTGGGGATTTTTATAATAATGAAAAATTTATTGTCGAAATAATTACGGGCACATAGCACTGTAATGATCAGCAGCTAAAGAGCGCCGCATTATAGTAACAGTTCTTTTTATTTTGGCATGATTTGTTGCCGTTCGGAAACGACTTTAAACTTCTGGTCCCGGGGTCACCGGGAGAAGCAGAAACCGAATAAAATTATCACATATCTTATAGGTATAGTGGAGAGCCCGAAACATAGGAAGGATTTGAAAAATTTAACTTTTCTGTGTCCATTCTTTTGTTGGAAGTGCAGTAATCTTTACCAGGGTGCATGATGAAAGTGATATTTAATTCTTGAAGAGAGAAGAAGAAAAAACGGGAATTTTTTTTGAGAATTTTTTTTGACGTTATAGTGAATGCGTCCCGATTTTCAGCTCGCTATAACCGAATATTTTAGTATCCTTAAACATTAACTATTTGTAAATCACTCGTTATAGCGAGATTCTCGTTAATAAGCCATACTCCTCGTTAATAAGCCATACTCGTTAAATCGAATTTTCACTGTATCTGCAGATTGATATTACAGATGCTCATTTTGATTTGTGTGCGTGTGTCTTCATTTGTATATAGAATCATCGTGGACCATCAGGAATAATAGAACGATCAATTTAGAATAGGAGTGTTATAACCCTTACACAAAATATTTGAATAAAAAAATATTTAAATCAATTGAGCTACTGAACGAAGCAAACAATAATTATTATACTTTATGACAAAAAAAAAAAGAGCCACACAAAATGACAACAAAATTGATCTCTTCCTCACACACAGAACCTCATTATGGTCCCGACCTTATAATACATTATTCAATCCACCACTGTCGCCAATTTTAATTAAAACTCTCCAGCGTTGTCTTATTGCCTGGAACATAATCTGTTCCTCCGCTGGGGTCTCGCGATTTTCAACTTCCAGCCTGTTTCGAAATCTCAGACGAGGGCTGAGGTGATAGAAGAGCCTCTCGGCCATTCAGATTTTCGTCTTCAATTAATTAGTTCTCGGGCTTGTTACAACGTTTCCTCCTTTATTCATCCCAAGGACGTCGTCTTCCCTATCAAATGAAAGCTCTCGTGTGTGTTCTTGTTATTCCCCCCATCAATACTTAACCAGCAGGAGAACTCGACAAATGAGGTTCAAGGATTTGTGCATTTTCCTATAGTCCTCTTCACTTGCTTTTTTGGTTTATATTGATAGCAGTGGGTGGCTTAATAAATTCCTCGTCATCAAAGGGGGAATTCGACGGTTACCTTCTTCTTTGAAGAGCCGTGGGTCAATGTAATACCTGCCATTCTGTCTGCAAACGGTAACCTGCCTCGTCTATGAGTCAGCATAGGAAAAAAGGGGTAAGGCTCACAATGGAATAAAACAACAGTTTGGCTAGGAATACGAAACTAGATAGTGTGGGGAGAAAGAAGGTAGTTTTTGGAAGACTTGCCCGAAGGTTGGCGCTATTATTGTCGGAGAATGGCCACGCCAAAAGCGAACAGAAGAAAAAACACACACCAAGCTAAAACTTCACAGCAGAAAAAGAAGAGCCGGAATACACAAATAAAACACACACCACCTATCTTTCTTCTTTTTTGGACTTAGGAGGAAAATTATAATTGATGAAGCACCTATCAGTTGGTGTACGACCGACATCAAATTTGGTGTATATGGTTTATACATGATCATAGATTTCGTGCGACACGAAAGACAGACCACTGAGAAAGATTGTCTAATAAGAATCGCATAAAAAAACTAGTGAAAAACTTTGCAAAACTCGTGACTTGTTGTTTGACAACGTCAGCCCTTGCGTCACCTACGTACTATCTCCAAGTCCTAACGGGAATCCAATCCTTAACTTATGACGATTTCAATGGTTCCCTTACATAGGAATTTCTCCGGGGATTTCTTAGAACGGGGATATTGTTACTGTACATGTTGCGAGAGTGAAATGATCCTGTTTGTGTTTCAAAGTTAATGGAGGTTTTTTTCTTGATAATATACGCAAGGAATTTCTTTCAGAGGATTTTCAGTTGCTGACCTTCAGAAAACAATTTAAATGAACATAAATTGATTAAGATAACAGAAAAGATATTTCCATTGGATATTATTATTTCACAAAAAATATTTTCAGTTTTGATCGTCTTAAGGAGGGGGGGGCATAGGTCCCGTGCCCCTAACCTGCGTACGCCTCTGAGGGTCATATGGCGACAGATTGAGAACTACTGCACTAGACTGTCTATGGCATACATGCTCAACCCATGGCCACGGGTCAAATGCGATCCTCGGAGTTATCTGATGTGGCCCACGACCTCAAATTTAATTTTTTTAAACTGAACTAAGCGGCACATTTCCAGATTACATAAGTGACCCACGGCACAGTTTCAAAACACTTAACTCGCCCGCAGCATATTTCCAGATTAATTAAGTGTCCTGTGTCGTATACCCAGATCATTTAAGTCATCCGCGGCATATTTACAGAATTTACAGATCACCAGGACACACTTGAGTGATTTGCGACACATTTAGAGACCCACTGCACATTTACAGAACAGAGTAGAGCACGACCAGGCTTTGTCGATTATCCGATTTTAGCTCATTGCCCCGGAGGGCGCTGCCGTGCCGGAGAAAATTCTGACCGACAAGGAGAGGCCCCCCCCCCTTCCCCCCTTGCAGATAGCTTAAGTGGCCCGCGAAACGTTTCCAAACCAAGTGACCCAGACTGTCCTCAAGGTTGAGCATCCTTAGTCTATGCTTGTCTGCTCAGATCTCAGGTTTGGTTCCTTAATTTTAAGAGAGAGAGAGTTAACTGGTTTGAGCATGGCCCCCACAAAGCGGGGGGGCTGACAGGGCTCTAGCCCTGGGGTCCGGGACAGTTCTCATCATTTTTTGATTTTTTCACGCTATAAATTAACTACAGAAGGGGGTACGTAAAAAGTCTGACCGGGGTCACGCAAAAGATTCCAGCCTGGGGGCCCCTCTCCAGGATATGGGGGCCATGGGTTTGAATAAAAGTTCATTTTGTCCACAGTGACCTGTGTGTGTGTGTGTGTGGCTATATTCAATACATTATCCCTACCCTCAAGGATAACATCACAAACAAACAACGCACACCATAAGTGAAGGTAAATTTTCAGAGACGTGGTGACGTTGAACAAAACAATAACAATAATTGACGACATTTTGTTACTTTGTCCGCCGACGTGCGGCACCGTCCGATTGCACGCGAGATGTAAAAAAAAAATATCACCGAGCACAAGGAATGCGCAAAGTTTGCCAAGAAAGGATAACCCATTGTTTCGAGGAAAAGTTGTTGTTATATGTGTGTGTTTTTTACCCTCTTTCACAGGCCAGACAGAAAATAATATTCAAGATTTACAGCGAGATTTCCTGCTTCTTGTGAAAACAATAGGATAATTTTTTCGAATAATCCCGTGAAAAAAAAATAAAAAAAAACATATATTTTCCCTTTCATTTTATTATTATCATCATTTTCTTTTTTCACTTATGCTTTCCATCATGGGATAAACATGAATAATGACGTCTCTAATAGTGAAAGGTAGAAAAGATAAAATAACTTTTCTTGTCAAATTCAACAAAAAAAAGTTGACTTTAAGGTTCATGAATGGAATATACATTCGTGGTTACAGATTAAATACATTTCTTTATTCTTTTTTCATGAAATATCATGATCGGTGGATTAATATAATAAAAGATCAAGCGTTTAGAATGATAGTAATAAACAACCTTAAGTATTTATTGATGTATATGAACAGGCAAGTAGCAAAAAATGTCTTGCTTGGAGCTAAAATCAGGTATTTCTAGTGTTTTGACTTTCGTAAAAGATTTCCAGTGTCTCTTATAATATCCATTTTGTTTCGAGGAATGTTTCGAATAGTCTGTGAAAGCCTCGCTAAGACTATGATTTACATGTTGTTTTTTTTTAGCGTCTCGCAGGGCAGTTTGAGGGGATTATGAGGTGCATTATGGCTTCCTCGATTTTCAGGGTATGAAGGGAAATACGGTAATTTACATTTAATTGTGTGTTTATAGTTTTGTACGGATATTTCTCGGCATTTTCTGCTTATTTTTAAGTAATAGATACCTGTTCTCAACAAATATTTTGTGGGTTTGTAGGGGGGGGAGGGGATCCTGAACTGAAACTTTTTGTGAGCCAGGTAGCTCTGGTTGTTTGGGATATCTCTGGGGGGGGGGGGGTTCCGCGAGAAAATGCAATGAATTGCAATAATGTTCCAGAGAGCATGGATAATATATCGAGCGTTTTTAGACGGTTGTTTCCTAAGGTGGGGGCAGAAATAGGCATCATACGATACCTGTCGCCCCCATGAGACTCTACCTATACAAGGTGATTCAGAAAATATGGGAAAACTTTAAGAGGTGGTAGTACACGCAAAAACAAACAATTTCCATCAAAGAATGCATGGTCTAACATGAAATGCAAACGTGCTACAGGGCGCAACATGTCATGGATTGTGGCACACCAAGGATACGGCCCACAGCTCGTGTGCTTGTAGTGGGCTGAGCTGCCACCATATCCAAAATCTCGTCTTCCACACCTGCTGTTCTGGCAGTCCTTATAAGATCTGCATCAGAACGGGAAGCAAAAAAGGATCCAGTTTCGCACAGCTGCCGATGCAAGCGCGGAAATATTTTCGGATTGGGCAACCGCCTGTGGGGAAAAAGCTAATCGTACATTCGTGATACCTCTGTGGTACTTCCGTTTGCAGCTCCGTAAATGAAATGCATGTCTGCTTTTTCAGTGCCACTAAAATGCGCCATTATCCCGTATGTTGCAACTGTTAGAACGGTTGCATGCTGGAGTAACTTCACAGGGCTGGCGTCTTCACCTTTTATTCACTATGATGCAGATTTGCATACGGTTTCTTCTTCTTCCCCAGGTTACATTTTCATGCATTTTGTTCTTTTTCTCCCGATAAATTTCAACAGGAATGCCGTTTTAACTTTTGCGGAGTTGTTTTTGTTCATGTTAGACCATGCATTCTTTGATGACAATTGTTTGTATTGATGTGTACTATCATCTCCCCATCTTTTCTGAATCACCCTGTAGACACACTCCAGGTATAGACATCATACAAAGGCGCGGTAGCTCAGGCCGATAAGATACTCGCTTCAAGTACCAAAGGATGTTGAGGTGACACGAGTTCGATAACCGGTTCGTGCTTGTCATAAACTTTTCTGACACGGGGGGGTACATCAGATTTGGTGGCATAACCACAGAAAAACATTGCTACCGCAGGGAGTTCCACATCGAAGGGGTTAGCTCACCAACCCCTCGACGAGTATGAGAGAGTCTGCCATTCGGAATCGGCAATAAACCGTAGGTCCCGGTCTAATTACACCTCGTGTGCCGAAAATGAACGTGGTACGACAAAAATGATCAAATATGATCAAGATATCATACGATAGTATACGCTGACAGAAAAACAGACGCAATGAACAGTTTTTTCTTTGATAGGGTGGCGAGACCAATAAGTTTGGGACTATGCTCTAGGCCATTAAAGTTTTCCAAATGATGTCCTAGAGAATGCAACCTCAAGGTTCCCTACAATGTACTTCAATGGGTGCGAAAGAATATCGATATTGTTTCAAGGGCTGTCTTAAAAACATGTGGAAATTGTTTCAAGGATTCCCTAAATCAACATAGAAAAATCCCAAGGGTTCAGCAAAGGCAAAATGGTTAAGTAAAGCCGTCCCAAAGTAAACCCTCCGAGCTCACAGAACCAACGCGATTTACAATTATATAAGCCTCACAAATTCCCTTCAATATTCTCTCATGACTACAGCTATAGCACATTTGCGTTTTTTCACGAGGGCAGCTATAGTGCAAACGTCTAAGTTCAATATAAAAATAGTTACTTTATTATTAACATAAGCTTAGTCTTTCGCGGTGAAAAAGATCATAAAATATTTGGGTTATTTATCCTACAGAGAAAATCTTTGTTACAAAAATCTCACCGCATCATAAAATTATCGAATGGTAAACATGAAATAGAAGAAAAATGTTTTTAAAAATATTCCCTACAGGTTTTCCTGAAAAATCTGCTTGATTATTTTTCATACAATATATAGGGTGTCCCATAAATTCGGAAACAGTTTAAAGACTCATAAGAACTGGAGGAATTGGGGTATTTTAATGCAGTTTGCGAAAAGGTTATTCTCAAGGGGATTTCTTTTGGTACAGAAAAGAACTTCAAATTTTTGTCCACAGAGGAAGGCGCATGAAAAGAGTAACTGCACCTGAACTTTTTCTTTCAATCACTTCTGTGTCTGGAACGTTCGTAAAGCTTCATCCGGCGATTCATGGATGAGGTAAAACAATTTAACCTCATTTAAGTAATACACTAATAAATTCGTAAATAGTATTTAACGAAGGAGGAATTGGTGTATTTGAATGCAAATAACGAAAAACTTTTTCTCACGAAGGGAAATTTTTCGAAAGAGAAAAATTAGTTTAAATTTTTGTCGATAGAGGGGCCAGGGGAGCCAATCACTCCGGCGAGAGCAATTTGACCTGATTTTCTCTTGTGTCCGAAACGTTCATTAACGTTCTTTAACCGTCGATTCTCGTGAGCTTCACCAATAGTGCTTTATCCATCATGGCCAACATCACAATGAAAACCTTATATAAGTACCAGAAACAGAAAATTCAGAAACGAGCTGTTAATCTCACACCCTGTATTTTATTTGATTTCCGTATTTCCAGTTATTTTCTTTCGTGCAGTGCTCTCTGTCGACAAAAATTTAAACTATTTTTTTTTTTCTATACCAAAAAGAACCTCCCAACATGTTTTTCGCAAACCACATTCACTAGCTCTTTCAATTTCTATGGATTTTTAAACAAATTTATACGAATTTATGGGACACCCTATATTCGCATGTTTCAATGACGTTTGTCAAATATTTTACGTTTTCTCTGACCATTTTTCATCTCCCTGACTTTCTAGGTCGATGTTACTCGAATTAGCCGTCGTGTCACATCAATTCGATGTCGCAATAGATGACGTTGTCTCAACGCGTCCAATAAGAAAAACAAAATGAAACGGGGCGCATCATCAAGGACTAGACACACTCACACAACGTGACAAAGTTCCGAATCACGTAATTCCAATTCCAATGTACGTCAAGGACCGTGTCACTCTCTACTACTTACCTTAGTTAATCTCGGGAGATGATTTGACTGCGTGGGTAGCCAGTTAGCGGCTGGTACAGACTAAACGTTCTGTTGTTTTTTTTTTTTCCTTGTGACTGACTCACTCACTTATGGCCCTAATGAACGAAAACACGTGCTGGTAGTTACGCTATTCCATAAACTTGGTGATGTGGGTTTTCCACGTTTCTTTTTGCAATAACTGCAATTATGCAAAATTTGAGAACGCATCTAGATAAAAACAAAAATTCACCTTGATTAAAATTTTGCTTTATATCAATATGGCCAGGCTAATGATTGTTATGAGCACCTGAAAATGTTTCTATTATAATCATCTGATTGCAGTCCGAGACTCTGAGGATAACAAAAAAATTCTGTGAATTATTACTGAGGAAAGTTGGAGGATTATCAAATTGAGCCTAAGACCGGCATTACACTATAAAAGTTTCATGAAATTTCATGTATAAAACTTGAAAAATTCAACCTATCGGTTGCAGTTTCTTGAAGGTAACTGATAACCTTATTGGTTAAATTACTCAAGTTTTATAAATGAACTTTCATGAAACTTTTATAGTGTAATCCCGGCCTAAGAAAAATTGGAGGATTACCAAATTGGAGTCTGACGACAACAAAAAAATTCTGTGAATTATGACAATACGTCGAACAGCATAAGAATTTCCGGAAAAGTGGAAAGAAATATTAGTTTGGATCGTTTTCTCCTCGAGAAAATCATTCTTGGCTAGTGAAAGTTTTTCTGGGCCTGAATTTGTTTTCCGTGATTCGTCAATCCCTGACTCCAAGTTGAAATGCCAGTCAGTTCTCTCAGAATTCACCATTGCAAGTTGAATATTTAACTCTTTCTTTAAGCTTTGGAAGTATGTATAGGTCTATTCCAATGTCTATTCCTACCTACAGAGGGACATAGAATTGGTTGAAGGGGCGCAGAGAAGAGCTACGCGTGTCCTTATTGGCACACAGGGCTTGAGTTATGAAGAGAGACTTCATTTTTTGAATATGTTTACATTGGATGAACGCAGGTGTCGAGGAGATATGATCGAAGTGTTCAAAATTTTCAATGGGATGGATAGGATGGACCATGAACTTTTAGTACACCGCCAATCGACTGCTTTTACAAGGGGACACCAGTTTCGAACTGGTGTTTTTACTGGTGGAAAAAAAATTCCACCAGTTTTTTTCAAATATATAACATCCATATTTTTATGGGCATCTCTTTATCAGCCACCTCGTTGGGCATTTTGTCTGTTGTGGCGTTGTATTTGTATTTGTCTACTTCACCAAACACCTACTCTGGCCATATCGCTATATTGCAATTTCCTGCCATTAATCTCATGAAGGCATTGTCTATTGGTGGTCGCCTCAAATATAGGAAAATGTCTTATCTATATCCTCCCGCGGGTACGAACCCAGGACGTGACAACAACATTCACGGTGGTAGACGAGCATCTTACTACCACGCCATTCGGGCGACCAATGTCCAGAGTCTGGGCAATTCCTTAAATAGACGGCCATTTTTTGGATTTGACACACTATCTTTTTTTTTCTTTTGGTCACGATAATAGTCACGATGCTAAAAAAGAAAAGCACACTAGAGAATGTCTTTTCCCCCCTTGCAATAAAACAGTCTTTTATCCTTTTCCGGGACTAAGTGACCTTCATCTTCATGTTGATTCCAAAAATTTAGCATAGTTCTTATACTGCAATTTAGTCATCACTCATTGCAATTTTTATCGCAAAAAAAATCTGAAAAATTTCGCCATGGCGACTGCTACAACTTAACCGTAGATTCACCTCGTACACATTTCTGTACAGAATTTCTAACAAATTGGTACATGCCGGAATGTGTTTTGAGTGTGTGTATGACCCTGGTGTATTTATGCAACACCATCTACAGGAGGCGGCCTCCGCACGAAGCTTGTGACGTCACTGAAGATGGCCATCTCATCTTTAGTCATTGGATATAATACAAAAAGGGGGTAAAGATGGTGAATCTATAATGTAATTCTGGCCTTAAAATTTTGAGAAAAGTACTTTTATAAAACTTGAAAAATTCAACCAATAAGAGCATTGGTAACATTCTAGCAAATGCAATCTATCACCTTATTGGTTGTATTTTTCGAGTTTTATAAATGAACTTTAATGAAACTTGAAACTTTTATAGTGTAACACTGTAAAAGTTTGATAAAATCCTTTTTATAAAACTCGAAAAATCCAGCCAATAACGCTTATAGGTTACATTCGAGCAAATGTAACCGATAATCTTACTGGTTGAATTTTTCAAGTCTTATAAAAGGGATTTTATCGAACTTTTATAGTGTAATCCCGGGTTTAGAAATATTTATGAATCAAATGACGAGGATGTTTTACTTGAATCAACAATTCAGTGGTTTCGCGGAGCTTTATATCCGGCATAAAAGATGATATTTGAGTCGAAGTCTAGAAGGTGGAAAAATGAGTTAAAAATGAAAACTGACCACCCAAAATAAATAAAAAAACAGCAATTCTAAAAAAAATACAAAAATATGATGGATCAAGTTGAAAAAACACTGAATGGGGATCGATATTCAGCATTTCTGAAAAGCAACAGAAAAAAAGACGTAATTTCGGACGCCTAAAACTAATTCCATGAGAGAGACTTGAATGTTTTATCACATCAAGACTTCCTAGACATCATTTCACTTTTCATTTAATTTTCTTGCTTCCTACAAAATTCTTCGCGTGGAAAATCATTTCCTGACATTTACTGTCAAATCCACATATATATTAATTTTTATTTCCCGGCTGAATTTTCTGAAGGACAGAATTTTGGAAGAGTCCCAAAAAAATAGCACGGGACTATTTCGAACACAAGTAAAAGTCTTAGAATTTCATTCCGACGGCTAAAAATGCTAAAATAACAAATTAAACACATCATTTGTACTCATGATAATTTATATATAATACCATAAAATATCACTTACTTCATATAATAGAGCCTGCCGGTCTTGGTGATGTGTGCCGTGCATCCCCTCCTGATCTTTTGGTTCACGTGTGAGATATATTTGATCACTTCACCATCCATCATTTTTGTATATCCATAAGTATTATCAATATATATCCAAACACACAAGGAAACGCATCCACTGACACTAACGGAAACTGTTTAAAATACTTCGGTGAATAAATAACAAGTCGCAAAAGGTGCTTTTGAAATCACTTCCACGTGTGCGTCGAGTTACTTAATTTCTCTTCCTCAAAAAAAAATTTCTAGTTATAATTCGAGTACATTTCACTGTATATGGACTATTTCAGGAATTATTTTCGTACCAAAGACACCGCCACCTAGAAAACAGAACTTCATCTTCCAAAAAATCAAATCTCAATCACTTTTTTTTCGGTTTCTCCAATGAGACCTTCAGAGAGTTCAGAATTCTATTTTTTTTTTCTTTAATCGTTACCTCGAACTTGAAGTAAGGTAATCCTTCAAATGACAGATCTTAACCAGGTGACAGCGATAGTAAAGCGAGGCCATGCTCGACATTTCCCTCGTCGAACGAAAGCAGCGATTAGAAATTCTCGCGGGTCAATAACTCTGGAAACGATGTGACCTTCGCAGAGGATATTATCCGACCCTCGTGATTAATGCGATTAAACAGAATCAAATGACTGACTTGGTATAATGACTCGTGGAATTGAATTTATATACACAATAATTGGCAAGCAATCCAAATGCACGCACAAATTCGAGCATCAAAAGGTTACGTATGTACACAACACAACACTAATATGATATTTGATCGCCAATGGTATCCAGTCGTCGGAAAAATTAATCATTACCAATTAGCTTGGGAAGAAACCACGACGACACATTGAAAGATTTTTGCAAGATTCCGTAACTCGGAATAATTTGGCTCCATTTTTCACCCAGCATGAAATCTATAGATATCCTGGTCTTGGAATCATCGTTGTTTTGTACTGCTTGTTTTAACTCGGGTCACTGAAAACAATAGCCACTGACTGCCGGAAGGAGGAGTCACACAAAATAACGCGTATGAGAGATGTATATACACTCACTCACATAACACACAATGTTTTGTTGTTCGGTTCTTTACAGAGAGGTAGGTCGACAAGACTATTAGTAGTAGTATGCAAGAGCGCGGTAGCCTCTCTCTCTCTCCTATCAAAGGCGGTGTACGCAACGTACGCAAGGAGAGGTCACAGGCAGACTGAAAGAATAAGAAGAATAGCTTCTTTTCCTCGACTTTTTCACTGGATACCTTGAGAATAACCGAAACACGTGCAAAAACCTGTCGACGGTGCTTCCCCCTCGCGTCGACGCTCGTAAGTAACAAGAAGCAACATATCGTCGCCGCATTTACTATGAGAACATTTCCACCTCGTCTACTAGCGTTGCAGCTGATAGCTAGCTGATGGTCGAGATGATTATGATGATGGCGGTGGTACCGGCTAGCCAATCCAATCGGCGCCAGATAATTTTAGTCGTTTTTCTTCTGCATCACAATACCTCTGACCGAAATGGCGATCTGAAATAGATTTTTCAAAAAAGAAAACAAAAAAGTCACTAAAAATGACCAATAAAGATGGTGATCTTAGGAAAATAAATAAATAAATAATGGAACTTAATGACTAGATAATGAGTATATGAAAATGAATTAATGATTACATATAAACGAAAATGATTGGCTACCGTAAGAAAAGACTTCAATTCACGTACATTTAATAATTAGAGTTTTAAATGTAAGTATTAAAAAGAGAATCTTGATGGTCTAAGATAATGGAAAAAAAAAAAGATCGCGATATTTTCACTGTACATGAGGGATGAAAAAGCAGTTAATTGCAGTAATTAATCAGAAAAATGATGAAGTATATTAATGATGGATGACTATGTTCGGTGGAGGAATACTTTTTGGTTTGGATTCATAAATGGTGAATGTTTTCTTTTCTTTGGTGTTCAACACTGTAATGTTTAATTATTCTGACTTTTCTCTTTGATGAGAAATAATTGAATTAAATTAGATAATAAAATTTCCTATATATTCGGAGTTTTCTTAATGTTTCGCATTTTTGAAGAAAAATTTTCATATTCTTCAATTGCATAACATCAAATTTAAGAACAAAAAACATTTCTATTTTCAAATATTTTTGGTCATTTTATTTTCGTATATTTTTTATTATTCAATCGTTTACAAACATTTTTTTTTTGTCAAGTTTTTGAACATTTTTTTGTTCAAAATTGTTGGATATTTAATTTTAAATATTTCCTGAATATCGAAATTTTTCAAATGTTTCTTGGAAATTGTATAAAAAATTTAATATTCAACTATTTTTCTTTGAAACAGTTTTTGTTTTTTCTTCAAAATATATATTATTCCATTTTTTTTCTCAAATATAACAAGTTGCGAAATGAAAAAGATTTTTTTTCATTTTTCTTTTAAGCATGCCCTCATTTTTTTGAAGTACTTTTTTGCCATTTAATTTTCGAATATCTTTTTATAACTATTTTCATTATTCTAATTTCAAATATTTTAATTTCTTCTTTTAGTTTTCCTTTTTTATGTTCTAAAAAATGTAATTATATTATTTTCTTACTGTTTAAAAAATTTCAGAATAATATTAGTTTTTGTCAATTATTAATTTTTGTTTCAGAATTTGTGATTAAATACTATTTTTATAATAGCTTTTCACAATTTTAATTTCGAAACGATATTTGTCGTAACTTATTTTTCGAAGTTCCGTTTTCAACTACGGTTGCCTTTCATAGACAATGTGAATGTCTATGAATTGAATTTAATATATAATATAACAGATTATATATATATAATGTAAATTAAATGCAAAAAACGATTATTTGTAGATATTTTGATTTTAAAAACAATACTATTTTTTTTATCATTTTTGTTTCATTACTTTACTTTTATATTTTTCACACTTAAATTTAAAAAGTTATAATATTTTATGACACTCTTTATGATATTATTGATTTCTTTCGTTCAATTGTTATCAACGGCTTTAAACAATGCCCATCAAACAATATAGTTATATCACCAATGCTTTTCATAAAAATATGCACATTCTTTTTCAGTCCCTCAACCCATTCACCGAGAAAACTCTCCGTCATAAATTAGACTAAATTTATGACCATTCATTTGAAAACTAATTGGAGAGGATGGATTTCCAAAACAAAAAATACGAAATAAATACAAAAATACGAAAAAAACTCACTCACTGATATAAAGTGTCTCATCGAGTAAGAATTTCCCAAATTAAAACTTTTGTTCTTCCACAAAATCAAAGAAATCAACGAAAAAATCTTTAGATTCTTCACCCAGAAGAAAAACAATAAGATCCACTGTTTTCTTAACTCTCAAGGACGCATACATATATATATAGTACGTGATATAAGTTAACTAACGGAAAGAATCATTTCAACTGGTTAACTGACATAAGGATGAGAGGGATATTCCACGATTAATCAACTCTTTTGTTTCCACTCCGCTTATAACCGGTTATTAAGCCGGAAAGAATCCGATAAATCAATTCACATCCTTTCAACTGGAAAATTTTGATACCCTTGAATACATCCAAAAAAAAATTAGGTTTATGTTTCCTAAATGTATTTCGTCATCTATATCATATCAGTTTATAATGTTCGCAGGAAAGTTATAAAATTATTCCACTAATATTTTTGGTTGCATAGCTGCCAACTTTAGAGAATGAGAATTACAGTATGTTTAAGGAGGTTTCTGCGCGACTGCATAAAAGTAAATATAAAAAAAAATTCTGCATAGAAGTAAATATAAAAGGGGTTTTTGAAATACAATGTAACGATTTTTCGTTAAAGAAAGTAAAGACTGTAGGGATATTTTCCCTCTTTTTACAAAAACGTGACATCGTGCAAGTTATCACGCCAATTAGCACGAAGTCGCCAATCATCAGCGAGCAGTGGATTAAATTACTGTACCTGCTTGACAGCTCACAAAAACTCCTGTCATATATCGCCGTACAGAAATTTCCAACCGGTGGAGTTGGGTGGGGAATAAAGGCGCCATCTATCAGTGGTCGCGCCAGGCACAAGGTAGGTAAACTTTATTCTGATATTCTTTGGCCGGATTCGAACCAGTGGACCTTGTTGGTAACCTTCATAGTGGAAGGCGAGCAACTTACAACTGCGCTACTCGTGCGCCAAATTACTGTGTCTTTTTATCCCCCACCCCACCCACGCGGCGAAAATTATTTTTTTTTTGTTATTTGATGAAATGACGATAATTTACAATAAATTTGTGACGTCATTGCGGGGATAAAAACGGAAGCAACGGTTTTTTTCCCGGGTTCATGAATATTTCACACCCTCCCCCCCCCCCCCGAAAGAGAAGAGATTTTTCACAATCGCGGTCGAAATTCGGGAGATATAAGAATTTTTCGGGGGTCCGGAAGATGGGGTAGAAATTCGGGACACTTGTCAGCTACGTAATTGTGGCTATTTGGAATAATCAAATGAATAGTTGACGAAGGGCCCTAACGATAAAATATACGTTGCAATTCAAAGAGCCTTTGGTTTGAAGACAGAGATATAGTTATTCGGTGCATGTCTTTAAAGAAGGAATTCTCAGCCAACTCTTCGGGTGTTTTGCAAGTTGTGGCGTTGTATTTGTATTTGTATTATGCTATAAGAAGACATATTCTTTGAATTGCTCTTCAAGTCAGTGTTCGAAAATAACCTGTTTTTTTT
The DNA here is from genome assembly GCF_987345545.1 of Pholcus phalangioides. Classification (NCBI taxonomy): domain Eukaryota; kingdom Metazoa; phylum Arthropoda; class Arachnida; order Araneae; family Pholcidae; genus Pholcus; species Pholcus phalangioides. The sequence goes on along the minus strand of NW_028301596.1, from coordinate 38,306,547 downwards.
TTCCTCTCTAGACGGGGAGGGGGTAGCAAGTGAAAGTCACGCACCCGGACTATAGGATGAGTTTCCTGGTGCTCCCAAGCTGATGAGATGAATGTGTTTATGAGGACACACGTGGGTTGCCATTATCGTGCAAAAATAACACTCGCAGTCAACATTTCAGGACCCAATGCTACTAAACCACATATGCACCTCGTCCATATTCCTCTGCGGAACTCTTAACGAATTGGTGCGTGTTCGAATGTGTGTGTCCATGTTGTGAACCTAACGTAAAGTTTGTTTCTGTAGTGCTTTCTTTCAAACCGAGTACAACTCAGGTCTATGGGTGATTTACTATCTGGTGAGTTGTACCGGAAGTATAACTATGTGTGTACCTAACTGTCTGAGAGATTATGTAGTGTTATGTTTGATTTTTCAGTGTCGTCATCTGTATTTCAGAAGTGAAGTGATGCGTTATGATTGAATTACATTTGTATTGTTTGTAGGTCTGTTGCTCTCCGTGGTAGTGTAGTGCTGCCATCTGCACATCAATTTTTCCAACTATGAGTGAAGTGTAATGATTGAATAATTGTATCGTTGTAGGTCGGTTGCTCTCTGTGACGAAACTTTTTACAGGGGGATCAGCCCGCATTCGCGCCTCGAAGTTGGGAACCGCCAATAACCAATAACCAACTTCAGTGAACCACCACTATGGCGATGCGAGGGGGGGGGGATGGAATCCGGGTCCTCGCTATGCGAGTCCGTCACTATGACCACTTAACCACCACAGCGGCGCCGGATCCACACTGCATATTTATCTCGAAGTGGATTACCAAGCTACGCTACTGATTGAGCTCCTTGAAGACGATGATGACGAACGACCGCTGCTGATCGAGTTCCTCCGCCATCGAAAATGATCCAGCTGAAGCTGTGAGAGTTAACTGGACGGTAATCACATTCGTACTGATTCACATCAAAGACTATTGCTCTCTATCCATGGTAGTCTCCTCGTGATCCGTGATGACAGGTTGATTTTATTAACTCATAACCAGTGCCGTCTTAAGGCATGGGCCCACCCGGGCACGGCCCGGGGGCCTCACAAAATTGAGTTCTGATTGAAATTTTCAAGAATTTGTTTGGTAGGGCCTCAGAAAAATCAATTGGCCAGGGGGCCCCATAATACTCTTAAGACGACCCTGCTCATAACATCACCCACGTGGCTCGGTAAGAAACAAGAAATTTGTTTTATGTAATACGTGCTGTTTAATCGTTTCTCAGCCTTCGTCACCTTGTAGTCTATCGAAGTTGGCTTTTTCTAGTGGATCAATAAAATTGTCTATAGATTGAGACGCTTGATTGTTGGGACACTAGTTGAGTAATTAGATTTACTGCCGTGGTGTCCGGTGAAGTTTCACCAGAGTTTTCTTTCCAATAGTCAACCTCCCACGGGTGAGACCTCCCTCATCCTTGACCTTCACCAGAGCATGATTTCCGTCCATATCAGTATGTTGGTCAGTTATATTGTTCTTTTTTCTTTGTATACCTTTTCCTGGGTAGTTTATGTGTTGTTTCCCTTATCATTCATTTTATTCATCATCTAATATACAAGGTGCACAGGAAAGGCATCTCAACTTCGGGAGAGAGGAACTTGGGATCGAAAAGGGCTACAGCTGTGCAATTTAGATCACCCGATGCAACAATATTGAATAAAAGAAAAGGCTAAAATTTGTATACAGCGCTAAGTAGGTGAAATTTGCCCCTCCCCTTATTATACGAAAAGAGATTTATCTCCTAATGGTTGGACGAAAATTCCCCGGGATATCGGTGGCGCAAAATGTAGATTTTTACTCCTTTTAAAGTACTAAAATAAGTAACAATAACGAAATATTAAAAGAAATATACAACGATTGTTTTACAGTCGTTAAATAAGAAACTAAAATTAGCAGCAGTCTAGAATTTCAGCTATCATTATCTCAGCAAATTTTTATGCAATGTTAAGGTGTTGTGCACAATGTCACAAACCTCACATTATAGTGACCATTCCATTACAACGACCGGTAGGATATAACTCCCAAATGTTTTCATATAACGAATAACCTATATGGTTTTCTTTTCGATATAACGACCTTCCAACATAACGAACATTTCCGACGGGACAATGGGGTCGTTATAACTAACTTCGATAGTATTTCTATATAATAGAAAGAGTTGTAAATTTTGAACATTGACATTTTTTTGATCGGAGGCAAAAAAATACACGAATTCAAATTTTTATATATTTCCCATTTATTCTTTTACGCACTTTTTTCCGTACTTCGATAATTTTACTACACAATTCATTTGCATAGCTGTAGTATATGAGTTATTCAAGATCGAAAAAGTACTTTCCTACGCACTTTGTTTCTACTTTTCCACTCTGTATTAAAATCTTGGCCATTATTATACTTATTGATCACTAGCAAGCATTAGAGGATGTAAAAAGTCATGATTTTTTCCTAATATTACACAAGGGAAGACTGAACAGCTGATTTACTAAAACTATCTTTAGATATCAGAAAAGGATTTTGATGCATTGCTACATTACTTTGATGTATTGCTCAAAAAAACAGATGACTAAACAATCTACCATGTGTGTAAACATAGATGACATATAACGGATTACTACCTCTATGATATTCAAGGGCATTTTACACAAAGCACAATCAGAAAATAATAATAATTTTCCTCTACACTGGTGTGCAAAAATTAAGGACGAGGTCGTTTTCCTAATGTAACGTCGTGCAAAAGTGTTCCAAATCGACACAAATAATACCATAAGATCCCCAAGACGTAGGAACATGGGAAAAGTAAACAAAACTTTCCTAAGGATAAAAAGGAACTTTATTGAAAAATTAGCTTCAAGTACAGTTTGACAGAAGTCCGAACGTCCATACGACAAGTGACTGGCAAGGAAAATCCAGCCTTTATAAGGGGATATGATAGGACCTCCCAAAAATTTGATATTTTAAGTAACTGAACGTCGATTGGAAACTTTTTGTAACTGAAAGTATGCTTCTAAAGATATACGTTGTGCAAACAATTTGGGACAGCCTATATATCATCATAGATGGGGGCCCTTGAAGAGTCTTATCTGGTAGCCCACCAAAGATCTCAGCTTAGGATGCCATACTGTAGGATGGGGGAGGGGGGCATTAGTCTCCGTGCCGTGCCCCATTGAGCTCGTTGGGACTCAAGAGGTTTTAACCCTGTCATCCTATTAGAGGCATATTCGCGAATCAAGAGCTTTTATTATAACCATCACCAGAGCTCCCGTGCAAGAACTCTGGCAAGTGCTTTAAATAATCATGAAAATGCTTGAATTAACCATGATTAATCTCTAATCATTGAATTATCGGGTGTTTATATGAATTTTCGGTTTCTTTTACGCTATGTGCTCAATATTGAGGAGGCTCCACTAAAGATGTCAGTCTTGGGAGGCCTGGCTTCAGGTTGGGGTGTGCCATGATGCACACAGAGATGCTCGCGGGGAAATGAAAATCATTATTTCCTACATGAAATGTGCCGTCTTTGTTTCCTTCCAGATGGGGGCATAATGTCTGTTATTTTTCATGCATTGACCAGTTTCCCTGCGCATAGAACCTCAAAACAAAATGCTACCTTATACAAGGCAAGGAAATACCTTTCTTCGCAGCAAAAAATCTCTATGTATGTACACGGAAGAATTCACATTCTTAGTCATTCCCAGATTCTAAACGTGCATATTTTGTAAACTTATTAACCATGAAAAAATAATGTCAGTCTTAGTTTTACCCATAACAGTACGAAAGCCACTGTAATAGAGGTCTAGCGTTGTCGTCCCGTCAACAAAGAGACACTGAGGACCCATGGCAATTCTAAAAAAAGATGCACGCGAGGGAGGACCTCGTACAATAGCGGACACCAGTGACTGAATTACCTTGGAAGATGTACGAGTACCAAGCATGAAAACTCCTCAAACGGGAACCCCACCACCTCCGAACCGGTCCCTCTCGATGATGTTGGAGGGGTTACTGCATGTTCCCCGCTCTCTCTCCAGATGTGTAGGCATCCAAAATCACTAGCCAGACTGAATCTCCTTTCATCCTTTCTTTCCTTAATACCGAGAACAACTCAGGTCTATCGCCATCTATGGGTAATTTACTACCTAGTGAGTTGTGCGGGAAGTGTACTTAAGGGTCTGAGTGCGTATCTACGGTTGTGTCTGATTTTTCAGTGCTTCCATCTATATTTCAGAAGTGAAGTGTAATGAATGAATTACATTTGTACCGTTTGTAGGTCTGTTGCCCTCTGTGGCGAGACTTTTTAAAGGGGCAGATCGGCTAGAAGTTGGGAACCACAGAAAACCAACCTCAGCCGACCACTACTGGGGTGACGGTGGGGATCGAACCGGGGTCCCTGTGATGCGAATCCGCCACTATGATCACTCGACCTCCGCAGCGGCTGAAAAGTCCGCTTTCATCCGTAAAGAGTACTCCACCTCAATTTTTCAATTTCTTCCTTAATTTTTGCACATCGGTGTATTATTTTTTCTTAAAATAACTCAGAATCGGTTCACAAAAATAATTGTGGAACAAAAGTATTTGAATATTTTGTTTCTAATTTCAAAATGTATTCACATCATTTTAGTGACTTTCTTTTTTTTGGATACGGAGAGGATCACGAATTCGAAATATTAATGGATGCTGCCTTATCTCTTCCTTGAAACAGAGCGGTGAGCCATGTTCTGGTGGATGCTGCCATCTACCTTTCAAATTAACAAGCAAGGAATGCAATGTTTGTGTTTTTTGGATTATAGTGGGGCTGCTGCTCTTCTGAAAAGGCGTTTTCAATAAAAGGTTTGCTCACATTCTCATACGTAATTTCACAGGAAAAATAACTCAGTGAAAGATTTATTTTTCCTATGTGCTTAATGATTCATTTACTTAATTATAATAATTCACATAATTCAATTAACTATAATATTTTATAAATATTTAACCCCAAAATTAATTTATCGCCATTATAAGAGGATTTCGTCTTATGACTAATAGAAGGCATGTATAGAGGGTGTGCCATAAATTAGTAAATAGTAGAAATTCATAAAAATTGAAGGAAATATAAAATTTGAATGCGGTTAGCGAAAAAGTTTTTCTCGAGAAGGGGGATTTCTTTTTTCTGCTTCACTAAAAAAATTAGTTCAAGTCTTTGTCAATAGGGGAGCCCTGCGACCTGATTGGAGCTAAACGTTTCTTCAATTTTTAATGTGTCCGAAACTTTCGAAAAGTTCAGCCGGCCATTCGTGGCTGAGGTAAAACACTATTTCACCAATAGTACTCTATCCACTAACGCTAACATTACAATGGAAATCTTATGCACAAGCAAACAGTAACAGGAAAATTCAGGAATTAGCTGTTAATTTTAAAACCTGCACTATATAGAACTGTGATTTTCATATTTTCAGTGATTTGCTTTCCTGCAGTGCTGCCTATGAACAAAAATTCGAACTAAATTTTGTGTCTCAAAAAAAAAGATCCCTTTCCGTGCGAATATCTTCTTCGCAAACAGCATTCACATACACACAAATTCCTTCAATTCATGAATTTTCAAACTATTTACGAAATTACGGGGCACCCTGTATTTACAAATGACACCCTCTGCCACAATATAAAGAGCAAAATATTTAATAAAATACCCCAAAAAAAATTGATAACGCGCCGTATAAAATACTTCAATATAAAAAAAAAACAAGTAAATACAATAAAAATTTATAACCACCTAATGATTAAAACTAATAAGACATATCATTATAAGTAATGGAACGTGGACAAATTTCCTACAATCAGAAGAATTCCCTCATAATTATACATACCAACCAATACGTAATCTTCGACAAATTCAAGGATCAATGATAAGAATAGCCCGAAAATAAAATTTATTTTGCTAATGATATATTCATATTATTCTATATATAATTCGGAGATCCATCATTATTATAACTTTCTTAGATCCTTCTAAGAAAAGACATTCTCTCCTAATGGGAGAGTCACATAAAAATATTTTTATACTGGTAATAAATCATTGAAATAGGAAAAATACAATTTTTTTATTATTATGAATCTACATCGAAGAAAAATTTAATTAAGGAGGAATTCGTCGATCTCCAACGTAGAAATAATACATAACTTAAGATAAATCAATATTTAAAAAAAAATTATATTAGAGAAATTTAATCTTATAAAGAGGAATCTGATAAAATTTTACATGCAGTTATGAATTGGAATTCGGGATATGCTTTTTTACGATTTTATTTTGCGAAATCCTAGATTGGGTGGGAATTAATTTACATATAATTTATATGACTGTTTATACTGAATAAATTTCGTTTTTATGTTTGTTATATTTCCAAAGAAACATTGGTGATATTTGAATATTCTGTTATTGTCGTCGGAATAAATTAGAAATATGAAGGAATGCGACGAATTATTTAATTTTGACTGAATAGCCAAGAGGTCAAAACCGCTTTATATGCTAATTTGATTGATTCGATTTAGGTCCTCGGTTCAATTTTAGTTATATATAATTGTTTCACTGTATAATTGTCTGTAATAGTTAATTGAAAATATTCTGAAGTGAAATCGTAAAAGTAATTTCAAAAAGAAATTTTATTGATTAAATGCATGTGAAATAATACTTTGGAATAATAATGCTGTGGATTTTTTTATGTTTATTGTAGCATTTTTGCTAGTTATATAGGCTAATATAGTTGAATCCCGTTTTAACGAATACAGTTGTAGCGAAAATCTCGTTTTAACGAAAACTTTTATTATTTTCCAGATTAGTTTATATAGTAGCAATGCAAAAATCTGGAATTCCTTTATAACGAGATTTCGTTATAACGAAGTGATTTCTCTGGTCTCTTGGAGTTCGTTATAAACGAGATTCGAATGTAGTAGACAAATAAAAAGAAAAAAAGAGACCGAATTGGCGAAAATGATTGTGATCGGATAAAAGATGAAAATTGTTAAAATATTTTTGACGCAGCTAAACTGCGTTCGCCGACCATGTCAAGTCAGCCATTGGGAATTAGTGCAAATAGTGGCCAAAAAATCATCCATGTGTAGTTTACTACAATCAAACCAAAATTATGCCAACAAGAAAATAACCATCGGGACAAAAGACGAGGAAGTCCCATTCATGCCGAAAGTTTTAGCCAAATCAAACATTTCGCGGCAATTATACATAATTTGACTGACAGTTGGTCGGTGTGAAATATATAATTCATTAGAAAAATTTTCCAATTGTTTTTTGAAAATGAAATAATTGAACTCAATTGAGTTGAATAAACCATTGTTAAACCAATTAAAATATATTGTTTACATTTGTTTTCTTATTGTCATTTTTGAAAATCGGGGCACATGCTTAAAAAATTTCAGACTACCGTAATATTATTAAAAAAACATTATTTTTTAAATATGATTACGGTATAGTTTACCATTTAATCAGAATGATAGAATACATTAAATCGAACCCGGATTCATTCTGATTGTTATGAATGTAGTGTATTGTTAACAATGCCAGCAACAAGTTTGGACAAGGAGAAACATCATCATGTTAAACAATTCAGTTGGTTGACTATGAGACCCCGCTGATAATACAGTGGGTTTTCTAAAAACCTTGACTTTTTTACCAATGCTCCTGGAAACGCCGATTTTGAGTAAACCCTGGCTTTTTAACCCTTTGCGGTCGTATGTCGAGCTGGAATCGACTCCATTATAAAGACCCTTTAATATCTCAGAAAGCCCCTAATATGTTAGATGTTGTGCTTTTTTTTTTTTTGGAAAGTACTGGATTAAAAGAGCTTATAAAAAACACAAAAGAAAACTTCCAGGGCTCTTCCTGAAATCATGCTTTCATGGAGTCGATAGAAAGTACAAGGCATAAAGTATCAATGAAGACACCGAAATACCAGAAAACCTCTGAATCCCAAAAGGGGGTTAACAATGTTCTTCAAACAAGAAGTTCCGACTAACACTCGTATTTTGAGCAATCCCTCTGAGATTCGTGTAATTCCTGATTTTCAATCAATGATCCCGACTCGACAAACAATGGTTTCCCAAAGGCTATGACACATTCCTAGTTCTATAATACCGGATCCATCTAGAGATGTTAGAATTATTGTATATTTGCCATAATATCCGGCAATGCCTGTTGTGGGCATTTTGTCTATTGTGTCTCTGTATTTGTATTTGTATAATGATCAGTTTTTCTTCAATTACAGGAAGGATTGAAAAAGTGACCAACCATTATGAAGGAATGATTTATCACACTTAATACTGGCAGCATTAAAGATGTGACAAACCATTGTAAAGGCATAATGCATGTCTGAAACGCATTGTCTGAGAACCACGTTAATCAATGTAAACATTCCGAAAGTGACTATTTAAGCCCAGGAACCATTGTTGCTTGACTGTTTTCCGCCCCTTTCGGGCATTTTACAAGCTCTGACGAACTTTTAAAGTAGCCTATGTTTCGATCCCGGTCCTGTTTGGTATATGTGAAAAATTTGACGACGATCGGTCAAAAATTGTAGATTTATATAGGGAAAAAACGTACATACTTTCACATTTATATGCAAGATTCGGCAACTGACCAATCCCTGTTCTATATCCAGCCATAAATCACGATTTACTTGAAATGATCGATTTCAGGTCATAGAAATGATTGAACAATGCATGAAGTATCGGAGGGAAATGATCACAATGGGGATTTTAAGTATAGATCCGCAATAAAATAATGGGTTTACTCGACTGCTTAAGTCGAGCTTGTGGTGAGCGAAGCACCGGCATTGGAAGACTGTACAGCGTGAGTGAAATATAGTTAATAATTTTTTTTTGCGCTTTTGAACACGAATTTTCACTGGAATCGAATGTTTTTTTTCACGCTATATGGTGCATGCGTAAATAGTGGAACATGAAAATAGTCGCACTGTGTGTGCTTATCGTGAGAAATGGATTCCAGATTCGACAGCACCCAAACACGTCTGCGTAACATTTACGGCAAAAACGAATTCAAAAAAACTTATATGTAACGTGTAACACATTGAAGATGTATCATTTTTACAAGAACTTTAAAGTGAAGAAAAACAACCATACATTCGTAGAATCGTTTAGAAACGCGCCATGTTTCACGGAAGAACATCCTTTACGTAATAGTGACACTCAGTCGCAGGAACTTCCTGAGAGGATATAACACGATTCCCGTGTCTGCGAGTTATGTTAGGACTTCTTGATGTCATATAACGAATACCGTTGTAACGAAAATCTCGTTTCGACGAACACTTTTCTACCCCCCCCCCCCCAGATAGGTTTACGCAGGAACAATGGGAAAACCTGGAATTCCTTTGCAACGAGATTTCGAAGTTATTTCTCCTTTCTCTTGGAGGTCATCATAACGGAACCGGACTGTACAAATTTTGTCCTAGCCAATACCCGAAGCGTTCTTTAATACAATAATTGTGAAAAAAAAAACTTTGTTGATCTGCATTATTAGCAATTTGAATTTTATTGGAAAGCGAATACGAAATTTAATGCCCTCAAGTGTCATGGAAAGGCATTCCGACTACGTTGAAAAAGCCAATTTTGAGGAAAATAACGATGGGTTCTTTTTACTAAGTTTTTTATGAAAGCCCTGTGATTCCAAAACAAGTTTTGTTCGGGTTATATGACGCGGTTATTTGCCATCCCAATTTCCCGTATTTTTCTTGAGCAAATATGGTCAGTCAATAGTATGGTTTATTAGCACATTATTATATTTGCACTATAGCTTTTTTTTTTGTGGGGGGGGGGGGTATTTCTTATTCAAGTATACAGGGTGTCCTGTAAGTTCTAGAACGGCCTTTACCTCATGAACCGTCCGTCGTAGAGGTATGATTCCAATTTTAAAAAAATGTTCAACACGCGTTCAAAAGTTACCCTGTACCAGTTTTGAGAGTGAAAATACAAAAAAGTATAAAGTACAAAAAAAAATATTTAATACTTAAAATATAAAAAGTATAACAAAATAGAAATCTAAATTTTTATACGGTTTCCCTGTGCTCAAGAACCCAATTATAAAGTTGTTGTCCTGTCTCCTAATGCCAAAAAAGAAAACTCAATGTTCTGAGTGTAATATTCAGAGATATATACGAATTCGAGAAACGGAGGAAATTTGGGAAAGAACAGCGTTATAAATGCGGAAAAACCGTTTTTACCCGTTTAAGGAACAGCACCAACGAGGGAAAGAAGAGTTCTCCGTTAGTTTATGCTGTTCTTTCCAAACCTTTTCTCCACTCTGCTTGAATTCAAAAAATATTTCGAATATTGCACTTGGAAACGTGGAATTTCTTTTGTTGCCCCCAGGGGAGATAGAAAAGCAACTTTCTTATGGGGGTTTTTGAGAACAGGATTTCCGTATAAAAAGTTATTTTTTTTATTTTATTTTAATAACTATACAACCCCTTTGCAACATGAATGGCGTATCTTAGTTCTACCCGTATATAATTTGGATACTTTTTCTAATTAGAAGTATCAACGGTTCGGCTGTAAAACGCGCCAAGGGGAATGTAGAACACCCTGTATACTCCCAAAAGTAAAACATTCTCCTCATACTCACTCTCTTAGAAGAGAGAATCATTGTCCAAAAAACGGCAAAATATGAACAAACAGTAAAAAGAAAAAATACATTTTTATGCTCCTCGATGAAAGAGGGGGCAAAAGCTTTTCCTGACGCAAAACGCCGTAGATCATTTGTTCTTAAGCGTCCTCAGCTTCTTCTCCCCACTCGATCCTTGTCGTCTCAGGATCGATAAAGCAATTTCTGCACAAAATGGAAACGAACCTTTTCATCCTTTCTCCAACAACAAGGAAGAAAAGAGAAAAAAAAAATGTTCTCTTTAAGATGCGATAAACGAGATCTCATCCTAGATTATAAGAAAACTGCTGGAATGCCTTGAAGGCCATCCAGTTTTTTTATATATACATATATATATATCTACCGTTGTCTTTGATGCATCCCGGAATTTTCCCGACTCTTTGATCAGTTCCGCAGACGTATCGCAGATCGGATTAGTCCCTCTGCCGGGAATTGGGTATTAGACTTTCGCGCGAGAAGTTGAATATTTTTATTATATTTGATTGAATTATTTTTCCGCGTCATAATAAAATTGACGAGACGAACCTCTTTCGTTATTGATTAAGGTATAAGAATGGTTATGTTTTCATGGGAAAGAGCGTTGTTCTGGATGATTTAATAATGGATAGGTGAAATTATATCTGTGGGTGAAATTATTCGATTGCATTCATGGGAAAGCAATGAGATTCAGCTTCTGGCGTCGTTCGTTTCGATGGGTGTCGTGTGTAAGTACCGAAGCCTGGATAATCAAGCGGAGATCGAGATGTAAGTTCAGGAAGAAAATTCAAATTCCGCTGTGGGGAATCGAACCACCAATCTCTCACTGTCCGGGCGAGTGTTCTAACCTTTGAACTATAGAGGACAGGCATTTTCATTCCTTAAGCCAGGTTTTCCTAGGAGCAGGTTTCTACAACGCGTGCAGCGTAAAGACGCTTATTGATTTAAAAAAAAACAACCCCTGAATTTCAGGTTTTTAACCAATCAGCATTTTCACGCTGCACACAGCGCAGAAATTCTACTCGTAGGAAAACCCGGCTTTAGAGCATGTGTATGAATGCTGAACCGGACAGTGAGAGATTGGTGGTTCGATTCCCCACAGAGGAATGTGAATTTTCTTTCCGAACTATATACATCTCGATCTCCGCTTGGTTATCCAGGCTTCCGTACTTCGTTTGAACAGCGGAGAGTTTTTCTGGCTATAGTTGTATGTAAGTGTTTCGTGGGATTACCAGAACGGCTTGGTTGCCGATCGGTGATGATTGACGGAAAATTCAGCGACCAAAAACTCACCGAAAGAAAAATTCGTCCGAGGATTAATTCAACGACAACACTTCACCGTTGAAAGATCGTGTGAGCGAGCGAGTGACTCAGATGTGGAAGGTTATTTTTTCACCCACTTAGGGCCGTATTCACCGACATGGTTTAAACTGTAGTCACAATTTTTGGATAAGAGATAAACATAGATTGGTTAAAAACCTGAATTTAACCAATCCGTGTCGATATCTTATCAAAAAATTGTGGACTATAGTTTAATTTAAACCATGTCGGTGAATACCGCCCTTACTCAATTGCTTACTTGATTCTCTCATTTACTCATTCACTCAATTCCTCATTTGCTCAGTTACTTGCTCACTGATTCATTTCTCACTCATTCACTAATTTTCTTGGTCACCCACTCGTTAACTCGTCCTCTCAGTTGCCAGCTTGGTCATTCACTCCATAGATCTTTCTTTCTTTCTCTCTCGATGACGAATTTTGGTCGGCGAATTTTCGAAATCCGATCGGTGGTAGAGTCTGGAGTTCCTTTGGTGCAAAAGAAGAGGTTCTTCTGGAATGCACTATTTAATCCAGATCACTAATTATATATAGCCATCACCGGATAACGTCCAGAAAGCACCCCCCCCCCACACGGGTTACCATAAACGTCATTCAGACTACCTAGCAAAAGTTTGCCACATTTTGAAACACAGCATCCTATTTCGTTTCCTCTTATTTTGGCGAAGAATCTTCCTGATTGGCTCACAAATACCGCATAATGATTGGATGTGGGGCATAGAAATCGCCAATTCTGAGCTCGGTCATTTCTTTTCCGCACAACGATGATATTGGCACGTGCAGGGAATTTTTTCCCCTGGATGTTCTGAGGGAAACTGCACTACTTACTGACGTCACAAGCAGCATTCGGAGGACTATCTCTAGGAGGTGCTGGTCCAGATCAGAGGTCTTCAAACTTTCTCCAGTCTCGAGCACCGCCTGTATCCATCATCAAAAGAAGAGCACCTTTACGACGAGTTTGACATACGAATGCATAAAATTATTCTGATTTCAATCCTTTCACGTAAAATTTGTACATAGTCTATGATTGGAACGTTGATCAACTGCTCACGAAATCGGACATGAGCATCGAATACTCTGGGTACTTCAGGGAGCACAGTGGTGCTCGCGAGCAAAGGGGTTGAAGATGGCTGGTCTAGATACACATTATAAGATTGCTTTTCGGTCAAGTGAGTCCTTACACTGTCGGGTGTAATCTATTTCGGGGAAAATTACATTGGGATGTACAAGGACGAAATTCAGTTGCACTGCATTCACTTGACTGACGACTTCACCACACACCAAAACTCCGGTACAGGATGGGCAAAAAGTCTATAGAAACTTGAATGAGTCCATAGAAACTGGAAAAAATGAATAAATAACCGAAATAAAAAACGGTTTGCAGGGTTAGCATCGCTAGGTCACGGGAATGCTTTTAACAGAAAAAAAAACATAACTCAAAAAACAGCCGATAGGTGGTGCTGGTACGAACGACTTCTTTGGAAATATGGAAATGAGACGGTTATAAGAACTTGCGCTCCTAATCCAATCAGTTGACCGCTGTAAACCGTGTATGTGGACCTGCTGCACTCTGCCGTTGCTGGATTTGTGTGACTCGCCTGCAATGTGTTATTCCCCTGTGGTGGTGGCGGTCATGCGGAACACTTACTGCTGTAATAAACGATTTGGAGACATTCTGTTCGTTATTTGCGTATCTTTTCTTTGACTTGCGTACGTCAGCACAACCTATCGGCTGTTTTTTTAGTTATTTTTTTCCAGTCTTAAAAAGATTCGTGACCTAGCGATGCTAACCCTGTAAACCGTTTTTTATTATTTATTATATTTTTTACCGGTTATTTTTCTGGTTTTTATGAATTTTTAAAGTTTCTACGGAGTTTTTGCTCACCCTGTACATATTTTTTACTCGTTAAACCGCCGCGGCTCTTTCGTCCCTAGAGTGTGATTCTTTCACAAAATACCAGTGCGGGCGTACAAAAACTCCAGATTTCTGAAAAATCATGTTTAGACCAGGGCAAGCATGATGGGGCCCTGGGCCAAGTGATTTTTTCTGAGGCCCTACCTGACAAATTTTCGAAAATTTCAACAGGCTCTCGAATTTCTCTGCGGGTCCTCTTTCCTTGAGGCCCCGGGTGGGCCCCATGCGTTTAGACGGCGCTGGTTTAGACACGCATTTTGGCCATTTTGTTCTTGCTCCTTTCCCCTCCCTAGTGTCATCTTTTTCGCGGGCTTTTGCGGAAAGCCTGACGCTGCTGTCATGTGACACTATTGCGACCAATCAGGTGGGTCGAAACTAGGAAGTTCGGGAAAAAAGTTGTCGAAAACGAGGCTTTTTTCGTAAGGTACTGGGGGGACAGACGCAAAAAGACGAGTCTCCTCTCGGAACATGAGAGGGGGGGCATGCAATGTTTTCCATGCCACAGGAACGTCAACCTCTACCCGGCCAGATCATAGAAGACGACGCTCCTGGGCCACCACCTCTCATGATGACTCTCCCGTGGCCACCTCTCTGTATCCGCATCCAACATTGGTCATATACAAGACGAGTGTGGATGGGAGAGTCTGAAGGGGGTCGACCTCAGCGAACGTACCTCAATCAGATCGAGTACGTTTTTAGCAAAGGATAGCTTAGGAGTACCCTAATTAAGTTAATAACAATGTACCTACCTATATAGTTTAAAAAAAAATTGGCTCTCGAAAGAAATTTCAATCGCTGTACTGTTGATATTTGACTGTGTTGACTAATGAGTTTGCCGACCACTGTACCAAACCGTACATACACCTTGAATTGACGCACGCCAAAGTATTTTGCCCTAAAAACATATGTGGCCCTAACGTATTCATGATGTCAGAGATGATGCATGATTCACGCTCAAGAAGTACTGCCATCTACCTTCAATATTGAAATTTATCGTGTTCATGTCGAGTACCGTGGTGAAGTCCTACTCTCTGTGGAGAGATTTTAAATGAGAGAACGGCTCGCGATGTTGGAAAAGCAAAAATAACCCAACTCCAACCGACCACGACTGTGCCACCAATGGAGTTCGGCCTCGCTATGCCCACCCGACCTTACAGTGGGTCAAGTCTGGTGACTAGGAGGTCACCAGACATTGTGGAGGCAATCAGATAAGCAGACCTAAAATTCGAAGCAGGCTCGCAGCCGAAAAAGAGGAAGCTTTCACATATTCAAGGTAGTAGATTCGGAATCAATTTAGAAATTACCATCACTAATAAATCAACATGGGAATCAATCGATTACGAAATAATCCAATTTTTACTATTTAGATAATAGTATCCCTGGCAAATGACTGATAAACCTTGTATTACATATACTGTAGTATGATTTTCAACGATGATCATTTACTAAATATTATGTGTATTTTCCTTGTATAGTATCATAACAATAATAGTAGAAGAAATATTTCGTGATTTTGCTAAGAACAGACGAAGAATGTCAAGGTTTTCATCCCCCGAATCCTCTTCCCTGTCCTTTCAGATTTCTATGAGAGATCCTCGAAATGCAATCATTGGAAAAGACAGGAACCGGAGAAAGAAAAAAAGCAAAGAACATTATTTCGAAAATCATGTATCATAGGATCGGGAACAAAACAGGAATTTTCTGTTTTCATATAAAATGTACACATTCCATTTTCCTATATTATATCTTGAAACATATAAAGTATATTTCCAAGTTACCTACAAATTTTACATGATACAGTCGAATAACGAACTCCAAGAGACCAGAAAAATCACTTCGTTATAAAGGAATTTCAGGTTTTTGCCTTGTTAATATGTAAACTCGTCTGAGGGATGAGAAAGTGGTCGTTAAAAAGAGATTTTCGGTATGACAGTATTCGTTAAAACGGGATTCGACTGTATAAAGAAGAAATATTGATTACAGGGTAAATTAAAAAACGTTATGACGACAAGATGGGTTTGCGCGTGCTGTAAGAAGATGTACCTGGTGCGTATAGTCATCATATATCCTCCGATAAATATCAATCCGATATTTATTACTTTGGTATAATCATGTTGGAAACTTTTTGAGCAAATGTAAGCCAAAAACAACTTGCTATAACAAGAGTATAAGCTTATCATATCTCCCAGAAATGTCAACTCATTATAACGTAATAATTGCAAAAAGCATGTGCGTGCATGTGTTGCCGTAACCAGAGGTGCATTTCTGGTTTTGCCGCCTGTGTGTGGGCTGTATGAATTTTGTGTCTCCCTAATAATTTTCTTCGAAACCCTTACCTCGAATTCGTCAGCATGTGCTGTAAACCCGCTTGGCCTTACCCCTCCCCCATTCCTGTATGTACACCTGTGTCTCTTCAAGTCACTCTTTTAGTCATTCACATGATTGCGCAATGTTTTGGTCACTCACATTCTGCTTCTACATTGTTTTGATCACTCTTTTGGTCGCTCACTGACATAGTTCCTTGCCTTATAGGTCACTCTTTTGATCATTTATACGTTTACACATGCTCTGTGTCTTTTTTTTTTTGGTCATTAACATACTTGCACGCGTTCTAGGTGACTCACTGACCTGATCCCACGATCTGTAGGTTACTTTTTTGTTCATTCACATGCTTTGCTCGAGCTATAAATCACTCTTTTGCTCACTCACGTGCTTCCAAACTCTCCGTGTCACTCTTTTGCTCACTGACTTAGTCCCTCTGTATCGGCAGAGACAAAAATTGTATTTAGGGTAATACAAATTTTGTTGCCCTTCTCTCATTTCAATTCTTTGTGAATCATACCTCAAATTTTCCGCCCCTCTAAACTTCCGCCTTGGGTTATATCCCGCTAAGCCACCTGTAAATACGCCACAAGCCACAACGTCTTCCTGATGTCAGAGATGATTCTGGATTCGTGCTCAAGAGGTTCTGCCATCTACCTTTCATATTGGTGATGGAAGTGACAGATGACTAAAGTTTCGTGATTTATGTCATGCCTTTCAAATGGAAGACCGGCTAGCGTTCGCACTTCGTTACACTAGCGCACCTGCTGCCATCTACGAAAAAATGAGGAATATCGCACACCGTAGTCAGTTGTCCACCGCAAACTATCCCATTATCCGTTTGTTTCAACTGTTCTGCATTCATAATCGCCACACGAAAAGTAATTGCTGGTTATTCTGTTGAAGAAAAAAAAATAAAAACACCGTAACCGATAATTTTCGCGTATAAAATTTACACCGCTGTGCAGCATATCATATTGTTATTAATTTTTTATACTGTACACCGGTTTTAAATGAACTACCCATTTTACCTGGACGTCAGACCCTGCCGGACGTCCTCCTACAATACAAGCGTCCTCCTACGTTTTAGAAAATTCGCTCTTTTGTCCACCTTTTTAGGTTTCGGGAATTATTTTCTCCCTTTTTTTCTCTCTGGGAAAAGTTTTTTCCTCTCTGAAACACCCCCCACACATGCACACACATTTTTATACGATTCGACCAACAGCCGTCTAAATTTCTAGAGTACGAGAACCCATAAGTTGCTTCCAAGTACGGCAGATGCTATTTTAACAAGTGCCCAGCTTGCTCCAGGATAAATTGAAAAAGACAGTCTGAAAAAAAAACGGCTCTGGAAGAAGAAAGCAAGAAGATCCATCTTGAGAATACAGTAGAGTCTCGTTTATCCGACCTCCAACCCCCCAAAAAAAAAGATCAATCGGCAACAAGAACTGCAAGTTGCGAGGGTGAGCGCAGTCTATTTTTTTGTTGCTCCCAACTCTACAGCAGCTCACCAACTCTACTCAGTTACCCGAGTATACAGTGGCGATCTCTGGGCAAGGACCTGGGCTGACGTAAGGGCTTCAAAAATTCCCAATTCATGGAAGAAGCTGCTAGGCAATGATGTTAAGTTAATGGAAACGAAAGCACAGATGGAAACGAAGAAACCATTCTACCACGATGCATCTCTGGAAGAAGTCGAAAGGATAGATGAAGGATAACGATAAGTATGAAATAACTAATGAAAAAAAATCTTCGCTCTTGTCAATTGCGATCATATCGAAATTGAAGATCAAGAACAAGAACCAACTGTTGAGCCTCTCGGAATTTCACATAACGACGGAGTCAAGGCTCTAGAAAGCTGCAATTAATTACATTGAGCAACAAGCTACAGGAATCGATGTAATGATGCTGCAAAGATGACGAGAATTGGCGGAGAAGAATCGGCGCTCGGGGCGAGGTAGCCCAGGCCGATTAGATACTCGTCGGAAGTACCAAAACATGTAAGAGGTGTCGCGAGTTCGATACCCGGTTCGTCTTTATCAGAAACTTTCCTGACACAGAGGTACAACAGAACCGGCAACATGACCACAGCAAAAGATTGCTACAGCAGGGAGCACCACATCAAGATGACCAAACGTCTAGATGAGTATAAAAACAGTCTGCCGTTCGGAATCGGCAATAAACTGTAGGTCCCGGTCTAATTAGCCCTCGTGTGCAGAAAATGACTGTGGTGCGATCAAAATGATCAACAAACGGCACTCGTCAGGAAAGCAGACTATGATCAAAAATTTCTTTAAATCATCATAGGACTGAACTTTTTAAATAGTGTATTCAACTTCAGAATATTCTGTAAATTCATTTTTCAGTTACTTTTGCCTATTATTTCGTTGTAAAACATGATTATTAGGTTCGTAATGTGTAAAATTATAACATAGTTTGGCGTTTGATAGACTTTTTCTTAACGCCTCTCTAATATCCGATGGTCTGCCGGCCCGTTTATGTCGGATAACCGAGACTCTACTGTACTACTTATTTGCTAACCGACAGCAAAGGCCATGTACTGAAGTGAGGAGGGAATGGGGGATGTTAGCTCTTCTGTTCAGAAATAAACTATGGTGCAAACAACACTCAATGCTGATTCCCATTGCGAAATCGCCTCTGACAACAAAAGCAACGCCCCGAAAAAGAAAATATATTCTTCTTAGGTTTAGTAATAAAAATGACCACACTGTGTGGAAAGTTCATTATATAGTCGAGGGTGGATCGCTATGCCATCTTTTTCTCTAACGAGTAATTTCGAATAATTCTAAAATTAATAAAAATTCAAAAAATTAGAATTTATGAAAGAAACAATACTTCAGAACTAGTGAAAGCTTCCAATAATTCGGGGCCCTCCGGGTCTGAGGGGTCCTTCAGGATCATTCATTAACATGCTGTAGATATTTAGATGTTCAAAGAACAATATGCAGGGTATTTCGTAAATGATAACGTAAGTGCTAATGCGGCCTTTGAGATAAAGGCCGCACACATTCGACAAAGGCAGCCTTTATCTCGTCAAAGCGTTTGTTGTAGAGGTATGGTCTCAATTTAAAACAATGCTTAAAATGTGTTCAAAAATTACTGTGCTCAAGTTTTGAGAGTGAAAGTACCGTGTGTGTCACAAAATAAGAAATATAGATTTTTATAATGCTCCCTTGTCCTCTAACTTCCAATTAGAAAGTTGTTGCCCTGTCTGTACTGAGCCCAACAAAATAAATTTCCAAATTTTGAAGTGCAACATTCGTTAAGATATTTGAATTCAAAAATCGGAGAAAAGTTGGGAAAAGACAGCAAAAATGAGGGGGGGAAAAAGGAGCGTTGTTCGTTAGTTCTTGCCGTTATCTCCCATATACGTCCATCCTAATATACGTACATTCATCCCTCTCATCGAAACCCAGAAACTTTTCTCCCAACCCGTCTGTAATCACCACAAAGTTTGTTAATCGCGACAGTACCAAATTGTTCAGGGAAAATATGTTGTAAAAATTTTGTAAATGCTTTTTTTTTCTTTTTTGACAAAAAACAAAGTGTTCTTTGTCACGAAGCTGGGCTGGCAGAGATCTCCGCAAAGGGATAGGTCCAGTGGCAAAGTCCCAGCGTTCATTCATTCATTGCCGTTATTTCCCAACTTTTCTATTTTTTGAATTAAAATAACTTAGTGAATATTGCATTCAAAAACATGATTATTTTTTTGGGCCTTAGGAGATACAGCGCAACAACTTTCCTAATTGGAAGTTAGAGGACAAGGAGGCCTCATAAAAATTTAGATTTTTTTTGTGACACATTGTATTCTTCCTCTCAAAACTGGTTCAGGGTAATTTTTGAACTCCATTTGAGCATTTTTTAAATTGGAATCATACCTCTAAAACAGGCGGTTGATAGGATGAAGTCCACAATAACACTTGCACACGACACCCAGTCAGGGGCGTAGCCAGAAATTTCGTTCGGGAGGGGACCACTTTCATTTCGGGGGGGGGGCAAAGTGATAGAACAATAGATTTTGCCATCTTTTTCCCTTTTTTCGGTCATTTTCTCACATTTCGGGGGGGGGGGAGGAGGAGCCAGACCCCCAATTCCTCCCCCCCCCCCTCGCTACGCCCTTGCACCCTATATAATAGTTCCACTTGTACTGTTATATCATGAAATCTTTTCCCAATGTACCAAATTTTTATTTCATTTCATTGAAGAACTAAAGCAAAAAAAAACAAATTGAAGTATCTTCAAAGAAAATTACGTAAATGAGACTCGACTTACGAAAAATAAAGACTAACGTACAAAGAAATTGACTTTCCCTTGACTGGAGAATAACATATACATGAAAAAATTTGCAGTTTTCGCATTTACTATCTGGGGAGTCATTTCCCATCCACCGTAATCTTGATATTTCTTTAATTACAGGAAATATTAATCAAAAAAAATCGCTAATTAACTGAAGAATATTTTCTACTGGATTTAATTAATTTCTAAAAAATATATATTTTTTTAAATTTTTATGAGTATTATAACAGTATTTAACATTTGATATAATCTAATAATGAATAATATTACTATTATAGTTTGAAAGATAATTTTACAAAACAAAAGAGATGATTTAATTATCTCTCGGTATATAACAAAAGAAAAATATAATGCATATTAATTGCTGTTTGCATTTTTTTTTTTGTTCCTGAGCATTTGATTGATTATGTTTTTGGAATTTTTTTCGGAAATTAAAACGTGGATAATTGAAATAAATATGGGAAAAAATTTAATTGAGTTTTTTCTTTTCAATAACTTTGAGGTTTTTTTTTTAAATTTCCCACCAATTAATTAATTTTGATGTCGCTTTTAATGAACTTTTTTTTTTTGTACGGATGTGTCTCAAGAGAAATTGCTATTTATTATTTATACGCGAGAGATAAAGGGATTATTTTTTTAATAATTTTTATATACCGTAAATATTAATAAGTATTGGTTAATTTTGGTATATCAGTTGACTGTTCTTTAGTCGGTGGGCGGAGATACGGGGGGGGGGGGCCAGTGGCGTAACTTTAGAAATGAGTGGCATGATGAGAGAAGGGAGGCAAAATTTTATAACGACGGATCCACCTCTGCAGAGAGTGAGAGACTAGGACTGTGAGTGACCTAGAGAGTTTGAAAGCATGTGTGTAAGTGAAAGAGTCACCTAGAGCATCTCAACCTTTTTGTCCCATCGCCCCATTCTTCATAAATGTTAACGCCCCCAACGTAATCTAACCCATAGGATCCTATGTTATATCCGTAGCTTCTACGCACCCCCCCCCCTGGAACTTTCTATCACCCCCAAGGGGGCGTTAACACCCACGTTGGGAATCACTGACCTAGAGTGTGCGCATAGGTGGATTTAACGGCGGGTGCACCGGGCCCGCACCCTCTACTTCTAAAAGGGGACCCCAAAAAACCAAAACTTCACACTCTTTTTTTTAATTTAAGGGTCCCAATATTTTCTTCTGTGCCCGGGGCCTCGACCGACATTGATCCGTCACTGAGCGTGCGCAAGCACGTGAATGACAGAAAGAATATGCAAGCATGTTAATGACCAAAAGAGTACGAAAGCATGCGAGTGATCAAAAGAGTATACCATCATGTGCTTGACGAAAAACGTGTGCAAGCGAGTGACCGAAAAAAAAACTTAGAGGCACAGATATATTCATGGTGTCGCTCTATGATATTATGGTCAGTGCGCTTGTCCGGTATGCAAGAGCTCTTGGGTTCGATTCCCGGTGGAGAGAAATGAAACATTCAGGGCCCGAGTGGTGCAGTGGTAAGATGCTCGCCTTCCCCTATGAAAGTTGGCGTTAAGGTCCATGGGTTCGAATCTAGCTAAAAGAACATCAGAAGTTCTTTTCCTATCGAGCCCGGGGCGACCACCGAATGATGGCGCCTTCATTTCCCATCCAATTCCACTAGTGGGAAATTGTCATATGGCGATAAATGACTGGAGTTGGTGTGTGGTAAAGTAGGCATATATTCATAGCCGGGGGACGACAACAAGCGATTTATAGCCCAGGGCGTTGAATTCGAGGAATGGGTGATCAAGGAAATTAAACTAGAATAAGAGAAAAGCGGAAAATTTCGGGTAACCCACAGGCGGCGAAACCGTAAATACACCTCTGACGGTGGCGACCCCCAGCGTCAATGGCGGAGCCGACTGATATTCATTTACAGCGTGATTCTAAATTCACGATACAAACTTTAAGGGCTGATATAAATTGTTATATCCAGTGACCATTTGACACATTTCTAATATGCGGCCATTTTCTCTAAAGGGGCTTTGCTGACCGTCCACATTTCCTTTCCAGACAGTTCCGCCCTAACGCATGGGTCTATCCGGGCACGGCCAGGGAGCCTCAAGGATCTGTTTGATATTTTCGAGACATTGTTAGGTAGGGCCTCAGAAAAATCAATTAGCCCGGGAGATCACGGGGCTCTTAAGACGGCTCTGCTTCCAGATAGTTAAAAATAACATTTCATTTATTTTTTAATGTTTCAGAGCTACTGCCATCTACCTTCCGAATTATGAGAAACTCAAGAGCTAGAGGATATTTTTCTGAAGGTTATTTCCGGTTTGAAGGTCTGCCGATTTCAGTTTCACGATTTATTTTTTAGCTCACGCTTGCTGCACAAAATTGTAAAATACCTCAAAAAAAAAAACAAACTGTGCCTGTAAGTCCCAAATGCGCAAACGCATGTGAGTAGCACTGCGAGAGAGTCCCAAACGATTACCTATTCCTATTTCCGTAGTGATTCGGTGTATTATAAATAAATAAAATAATATTTTAAAATATTTAATATGAAGACTAAATAAATCATTAAATAGGGCAGAACATTGAACACCAGATAGATTTTATTTAAAAAGAGTAATACGACAAGCATCGAAATCGACTTTTTCAGGCTTATCTAATGCATATGCAAATAAGGATGAACATTCGCAGACTTAATCGTATTTGGTATTCGATGTAATGACAAGGTGAGCCAACTTAGTCTTGGATCAGAAGGATATATTTCGCCAGAAATACATTTTCAGTTCCATTTGCATATTGCAATGATGTGGCACAGGAATGTATTAGGAATAACTTAAATGTCATGGCTCTTAGAGGAAATATATGGGGCGTGATTAGAAGCTGGTTTTTTCATTGAAATATGAAATCTTTGATATTGATACGCTCTTCTTTTTTTTTCATGATCTGACATCGATCCTATCGATTGCACAATGCCTGATGTGCTGTGCACGCGCGTAGTGATCCGAAGACCCACGAGAGTACCGTTGCTTAATGTAGTTATAGGCCATAGGCACTGACGTGAAAAAATTAATTGATGGGGGGGGGGGGGTGGGAACTGAAACTGTTGCTCATCCAGTATATACAGGCTGGAGTTGTTTTCCGTGGTTCCGAACTTCGAGGTGCAAATGCTAGCCGATCTCCCCGTTGAAAAGTCTCGCCACAGAGAACAACATTCCTACAACGGTGCAATTACTCAATCACTTCCAGCCACTCATAGCTGGGGGAATGATGGCAGTTGACAGCTCTACACGTATAACAAGTAATACGCAGAAACAATCTGCACGTTAGGTTCACTACACGTACACGCTCATTCCAGCGTGTACCAGTTCGTTAGAAATTCCGTAGAGGAAAGTTGCATGTACGGTTAAGTAGTAGTTGCATGTACGGTTAAGTAGTAGTTGCATGTACGGTTAAGTAGTAGTTGCATGTACGGTTAAGTAGTAGTTGCATGTACGGTTAAGTAGTAGTTGCATGTACGGTTAAGTAGTAGTTGCATGTACGGTTAAGTAGTAGTTGCATATACAGGACTCCAGCGCGTACGCAGCAGAGGGAGGATGCATTACATTGGTTTTTTTTTCAAAAACTATTGGAGGAGGGCCCGGGTAGAAAATTTATTATGGGGAGGGAGCTCAAATGGCCCCAGCCCCTAGGTTCCCATGCTTATTTTTTAGACAACAGATTCTTAACCTTTTGTGTTCCATGATCTCCTGTGCTATAAAATGAAGACTGTGGGTCCATTTACCGAATTCTAGTCAGTATTTGCAACGTATTAACAATGAGTTGATCGTTTTCTTTTATCCAAAGCTGAAACCTCTCTAAGTGCATCCAAGGGGTACGTGGGCCTCTGATTAACCCCTGCGGTAGACGTTAACCTCATCGGCTTTAGGCCGGAAGGCAAAAGCAAATGATCGGAAGCAATTGCCCCAAGGAGTGAAAAGACTTTATTTCGTACTACTACTTCAACCGGACATGCATCTCGTACACGTTCCTCTACGGAACTTGATAAATTGGCACATGCCAGAATGTGCGTGTACTTATTGTGAACCTAAGGTTAAGTGTGTTTCTGGGTAATATTGTTGTGCAGTGTGCCGCCATCAATTTTTCGAACTATAAGTGAAGTGCCGTGATTCAACACCAGCCGTAAACCACTGTGGCTATGATGGGGGTCAGCTGTTTTTTTTTCCTACTGCCATCTGTCTTCCATATTCGTAGTAATATATTCAGGCAGATGCCTCAATTTTCTTCTTCACGTACGTGTATCGTATTCAGGGCCTGCCTGTACACTTTCTCAAATAGCTGTTGCGCGGGCGTTCAGAAAACCGAAAAGAGGAGCACAAATTCCGAGAAAAGCAGGAAAAGGGCAAGAATTTATAGAAAAAAAGCAAGCGGAGGAAGTTCCCGAAAAAGAACAGCGGGTACAGGAATTCCTCCCAGAATCGGGAAATATTTACCTCAATCCATTTTCTCGTTAATTTTTCCGTATAAAAAAATGCAATTAGTAAGAAAATACATCAATAAAATAATGAAAGTTCCGAAAAAAATATATTTTAATGAACAAAATTTTTTATAAATTCCATTTTTTTTAGACGATAAAATTTTTTTTAAATATTAATTGGACTGAAGTTTTAATGAGATTCTTGGAAAATACTTTTTTATGTTTTTCTTTTTGACTCTTTAAAGAAATGCATTTATGTCAATTATAAAAATTTAAAGCATCATGTATTGGAAAATTGTGACCGCTTTAAAGTTGTTGAGCACCAAAATGTAGTTTGGGAGTTACAATTTATTTTTCTAAGAATCCTGAACCATCTTATCACATGGCCTTATCAACGCCCGGACGCTCTCTCTTATGAACAATTCCTACATCTCCAGTTACATTCTAGAAATTTAGCGCATCGTGATTGGCCGAAATGAGAGATAAACCATTACGTCACTCATGGTGAAATTTTTGCTGGCGACGTTTAACAATTGATACATTTAGGGCCGTGTTCACCGACATGGTTTAAACTATATAGTCACAATATTTTGATGAGAGATCGACACGGATTGGTTAAATTCTGGTTTTCAACCAATCTATGTTGATCTCTTATCCAAAAATTGTGACTACAGTTTAAACCATGTCGGTGAATACGGCCCTCGATTGTGCATGCTTCCAAGGTCTATAGTAGGAGTAATAGTTATAGCACGAGACAAACGTACCGAATGTTGTGTGTTCGATTCGGTCTGAAACCCCCACCAAGTTTTTTCCCCATCTTTGCTGTGATTTACTGAGAAATGTTTCCATTTTTGTTTCTGATTAAATCAAGTGCGGTTCAGGTGCATTGAGAAGACAATAATAACGGTTCGCGAAGCTGGGCCCAGCTACCATTTACTGATTTAATAAAAAATTCTTTCGTTTTTTCGTTAATGAACTTTGAAATTCAGTTTCCTGATGTCTTGCTAGCTGTTTTGGTCGCAGTAACCAATCACCGGCGTGCTAATGCTTCCCGTGTTAGTAAGAAAGTAGGGATTGTAATTACGCCACCCGAGCACCGTATTTACTCCTATTCGAGACGAGGCCTCCGCAAGAAGCTTGTGGCGTCACTGAAAAAAGGCCATCTTATATACAGCCATTGGATATACTAAAAAAAGGGTAAAGATGGCGCATGCGTCGGCCTGCTATATCTCGTGTCCCGTGCTGAAGCTCTGCCAATCCCATCCTATCGTAAGACCTCGAGAGGAAATCTGACGCAGTGGTTTATAGCAATAAATGTGTATGTTAAGAACAGAAACCCCCCTACGCATATTGGAAGGGGGGGGGGATAGGGAGACCATGCATCCTCTGAAGTCTACCGAAAATTAAAAAAAGTTCGATTAAAAAATTGAAATATTGAAAGAAAGTACCTTTTATGTGCTATTTTAACAGATTTCTACTCATTTTAATGCTTTTTGAAGGGATAACTTGAAATTTCTCTGGGAGACAATTTTTTTGTATTGTCGATCGTGTTTGTATTACAATCGATTCTGCGTACGCGACGCGGCGCTGATTGAGAGAGAGGTCTAAGCCCTCTTTCATTTTGCCCAGGGGGTGTGATGCAGTTCAGGCGGCAATAAGAACAATTAGAGCATTTGTCCCGTAGAACAGCTTCATTATCATCAAGGATTCTGCGAGACCTCCAACTCTACGTTGGAACTCCAGTTCTAGTAGAGTTGCTCGGGGAACCCTTGATGATAATGAGGCTGTTCTACGGAACAAATTTTTGAACATTTATCCAAAAAAAAAGTTTGTTTTTATTGCCGCCTAAACTGCATCACATCCCTTGGGCAAAATGAAAGAGGGCTTAGGCGCTACCTCTCTTAATCAGCGGCGCGTAAGCGCGATCGATTGTAATACAAAAATACAAACACAATCGACAATCCAAAAAATGTCTTCCCAAGAAATTTCAAGTTAACCTTTCAAAAAAGCATTAAAAGTAGCAAAAATAGGTTAAAATAGCACATAAAAGATATTTTCTTTCGATGTTTAATTTTTTTTAATTTTCGGTAGGCTTGAAAGGGTGAATGGTCTCCCTATCCCCCCCCCCCCCCAATATTCGTAGGGGGTTTCTGTTCTTAATATGCACATTTATTGCCATAAACCATTACGTCAGATCTTATCGCGGAACCCCTTGCAACTGAGGTCCCAGCTTGAGGTCTTACGAGAGGATGGGACTGGCAGAGTTCGAGGCCGGGGCACAAAATTATTCTCGTCATGTTTGTTTTTCATACTATAAGTTCATAATGGGGGAGACCGCGTAGAGTCTTATCTGGGAGCCCACCAAAGATCTCAGCTTAGGAACCCTACTGCAAGATGTGGGAGGAGGCATGGGTTTCCGTGCCACGCCAATTGAACTGATGATTTTGACTCAAGAGGCTGGAGCACTGACATTCAATATGCCTCCCATCCTATTGGGAAGAATATTCACGAATCAAGAGCTTTGAATCATCACCAGAGCTCGCGTCAAAAACTCCTAGCAAAGATATACTATTAACAATACTTCATATTTTTATGAAGAGTGGTTGACGACGTGAGCATCATTCTACTTTACCTCACACTCCGGTCATATATCGCCATATGGCAATTTCCAACCATTGAAGTTAGGTGGGTCGCCTCAGCAGGTAAATAACACTGTTCCTGATGTTCTTGCCGGATTCGAACCCGTGGATCTTGACATAATCTTCATAGGGGAAGACGAGCATCTTACCACTGCGCCACTCGGGTAACTACGGTCACCTATCACCATACAGCAATTTCCCTACAGTGGAGTTGGGTGGGAGATGAAGGCCGCCATCTATCGGTGGTCACCCCAGGTTCGGTGGGTAAAGAATTTGTTTATGTTGTTTGCCCGGATTCCAATCCGTGGACCTTGACGGTAACCTTCATAGTAGAAGACGAGCACTGCGCCACTCGGGGCGTTCTTCCGGAATATGAAGGTCGAGACCCTCCCCGAGCTACACAGATGGTCGCGACGTCTGTAAGCATCATTCAAACTGCCCTCTTCCCCCACCCATCAATGCTAACGTAATACTTGAAGAGCCCCTAAAAGCTAGACTAGACATCTCAGTAAACTTTCACTCCCCCCCCCCCACCTTCGTTGGCACAAAAGTTTCATTTCAGTTATGAAAAGACACGAAAGCCTCGCTGTCTGCCGTAAAATGGTGAGAGCTACCTGGGCGTACTTGTTCACAAATAATGGAAAAAACAGGATTATTTTTCTTATGGTCTAGACTTAATCGAATACGTCACGAAAAGGGATTTATTTATTTACTTTTTTAGGAATAGTTCTGGAACACAAAATAAGGATTGATTGTTTTCCAGACAATGGGGGGAAAGAGAGGATTGGATACGAGAGGGAACAAGAAAAAACGCGAGACAAAGGTGAGACTCAGGCACGAAAGGAATTGTTCGAACATCTCCAAGAAATATTAGACGTGATAAGAGTAAATAGTAATTGCGAGGGAAGAACTGGAGGGAAAACCCAGGAAATACTTTCCCCCCCCCTCTACCGTACATTTTCTGAATCAGCTGTTTAGTTTCTACGTCCTCTTTTCCGTGGCGGATAACATTCCGGAAAAGAGGTCACACAAATGTTTCAGGAATTCGCTCAACTTAACTAAATGGCATCTAATAGGATTAGTTGCTGCTGCAGTCGCATGAGAAAATGCACCGGACTCTTCTGATCAATCTGTCCAGTTAATCTATCCAATCCACTCCGCTTTTTATTTGATTTTTCCTGCTCGGTTGTTCTACAGATTCGACGCATGATATAGCATTTTCCCCGTTCTGTGCGTACAATACTGACGAAATTACACTTAGTGACTGTTTCGGACTCCCATATTTATCTCACTTATTACGATTCCAGCCAACGGAAACAGCACTTGGGAAAATGGAAGGTATAAATTTGGCGGAGGGTTCTTGTTGTCGGAATGGAATTCCATCTGCTTGTTCGTTGAACATCAGGAACAGTGTTCTTTACCTACCGAGCCTGAGGCGACCCACCTAACTTCAATGGTTGCAAATTGACATATGGCGATATATGACCGGAGTGTAGGTAAAGTAGAATGATGCTCACGTCGTCAACCACCCTTCATAAAAAAATTCCACTTCTGTCTGTCTGTTACGGGTGGCCAGCTAACATTTGGGTTATCTGGTTAGAGCAGTGGTTCTCAAACTTTTGTCACCCGTGGCTCCCTCGTCCACTTCATAGCTCCACTGTGGCTACGCACGATAGTTTGGTAGATATTTCCCCATGCAAAAGAACTTCTTCAAAGAAAACTTAATAGGTACTACATAAATAGGTACGAAACCATTACCTCCACCTCTACGCTACGCACACTTTGAGAAACACTGGATTAGAGACTGAACCCAATGCTATGCTAGTGAACTCAAACATACACAATTATCAAAGCTAGGGACTCAATCATGGGCCAGGGGTTCTCAAGCCGTTAGGCATTCCTCCCAGCGACGCATTCAAGTACCCTTTGTCGGGGTTGACCCGAGAACATAATTTTTTTTAAACCACTAACGGACGTTTAAAAAAAGGTGGAGAAAAGTCTGTTTCTACGGACTTTTTCTCCACCCTTTATAAGACACCAAACAAGCATTTTTGGTCATTGAATGTGCAGTCGATCCGCAATAGCAAACACGGTAGAGGGTGCTTTTATGGAGTGTACGACAACATTTTTCACCAAGAAAATATATTTTCACGCGTATTTGTCCCGATATGTGCTACCAACCACTCGGGGATGCAGGGGGTTTGTAATGTGGTAGGTCTCCTCGTGGTACACCCTGGGTAACGCAAAATTTACCGCAAGACATTATATCGGTAAATCACTCACTGTTTAGTGCAGCATAACCTGAATGGTCCTCGCACGAATGAAAACTCTAATCTAATCCGAAGGTGAATATGCACCAATAAAAACCATTTTTTTTTAAAACTAAAGTTTGGCTTGTATTCGTGCGTGGACCACCAAGGTCATGCTGCACCCAACAATGACAACCCACGTGCGGATCCAGAGAAATGTGTTGGTAGGTTGGTTTGATTGATGTGTAAAACACGGGACAGCAATGTTTTCCATATTATTCAGCTCTTGAGAAGAAGAGTGATCGCCCCTCTCTGGATACTTGCTGTGACAAGCGGTATAATGACGTGGTAAAAATTCTACGCTACCCAGGTTGCACCATGAGGAAGCCCACCACATTACAATACCTGCACCCTCGAATGATTGATACGTCATATCGCAGCTAATGCGTCGGAAAAATATATTTTCTTTTGCTGAATTGCTGTGGTGCACTCATTAAAAAAACCCTCTACCGCCTTTGCTATTGTTATTCAACCCCACATTCTATGACCAAAAATGCTCTTTTAGGTGCCTCATATCGCCTCTTAAAGTTTGTTCCATGAATTTAGAATCACCCTGTAGCCATCCGAAGTTTCCATAGGGACAAAAACTTACTTTTACGAGAATAACTTCTCTTCTGCTAAGCCAAATCCCAGCTTGCACCATTTGAAAATTAACTAACCGTATTACCGCTTAAAATCAGGCCCGTCATTTGGGGAGAGGGGGGCAGGGGGGGGGGGCCGTTGGTCCCTTCCCCTGGCTTTGAAAATGGTATATATATACCATTTCTAGTGTATTTTCAAAAGCCAGGGGGTATATATTTGTGTATATATATATATATATATATATACATACATTGAGTACATGTGCTTTGCATCCCCCCCCCCCGGAAAAAGTTGAAATGACGGCCCTGCTTAAAATAATCGCTGTCGGAATTTCAATCTCCACTAAACAGATCTTCTAAGGATCAATCTACATATAATCATGCGCACACTTCAAGGATTCCATTATCTGAACATGAATTATGCCACTATATCTACATGAGATATGATGCACTGATATACGCTAAACACATCCTAGGGTAGCGTAAACGCTCATTTTCCGCCCTATTTCAATCATACCTCGACTAGTTGGTAGTATCTCTAACACCATTCGAAAGGAATCAACATTATATTAGGATGCAAATCATTAATGCACATCCAAACAGACCCCTGAAAAAAAAAAATCAAACACGTGTTGCCCCATTTCACGCGCAACGCCGACCGCGGATATTTTTGCATCGATGCCTCGGCATATAATCTCCGATCGCTTCGAAGATACAACCACTGACAACCGCGAAAACATACCGCATAATCGATCGAAAATGCGCAACATAATCAAAATATATATTTTCCCAAGGGAACGAACGAACCCTTGATTGTGAACCGTACGAACAACTGATGCGGACCTGTGATCAGTGAGAACATTCAAATGAACTTGTACCCTATACACACACATACGGGGGAACATGGGAGAAAATAGTATAAATAAGTACATTTGATATTCAGATCGAGTATGCACTCGTTGTCACACGAAAAATAAAAAAAAAATAGGGAAAAAATAATCTTGTCTAGGAATCATCGAAATTACATCATCGAAGAATTCGTAAAGACGGGACCCGAACCTGCCCCGCCTGAGGCTTGGCTTGATATGGCGTATACATATGAACGGGAAAAGAGAGATCAAAGCAACCACGAATGTGTAGAGAAATCGAAAACGTTGCGTTAAAGTCACACATTTTCGATGCTGTTTCATTTTCTTTTACCCAGTCTGAAAGCTGCCGTTTTATGTGTTATGTAAGTGTTTTTATGGGTTTTCCTTTCCTTCGACGATGCTCTTGAACTCTAAAAGACTTCTTTTTTTTTTTTTTTTTCTGGCGTTTATTCTACAACCTGGGATGTTCTTTACTCAATTGTGAAACGGCAAGTTACGTCCGAAAGTAGCAGTCTTTAGTAGTGTTATGTAGTCACAGCTGTGCAGTCTTTTCTATAGCTATCGAATTGATAGTTTTAGAGGTGGTTTTTTTTTTTTCTGAGTTAGAGATGGGAATTCTGTCGTTGGTTTCGTTGTCACATAACGCCCATTCCCTGTTGATGTCGTACCAAGATCTTTTCGCAAGGTTATACGGAATGTCCGTGACTAGGGGGGGGGGGGGGCCATTCAAGTATTACGTCAGCAGATTTTTAGCCATTTTTGACCCCCCCCCCCCTTGTCAGCAAAATTTCGTCAGAAGCTTAGAATGTTTTATATCTTCAAAAAAGGGTGGTTGATGACGTAAGCAACCTTCGAACCCCCTCCCCCCTTATCATCAAAGGTCAGCAAATCCGAACCCCCCCCCCCGTTGCTGACGTAATACTTGAATGACCTCTAACCCTTTCAGACCCGAGCATTAATTTTTTAGAATTTTCAGAATGTTTTTGCACTTTTGATACTAAAAAAACCTTAAAAAAATAAATATGTCAGAAAATCTTTATTTTTCCAATTTTTTTTTTTTTTGAGAAATAATTCACTTTTTTCAAATTTTTTCAGCCAAGATGAGAATGCAGGGGATATTCACATCTTCACACAAATTTTTTCCAGAATTTTACTGCAAAATTTTATGTAATAAATCACTCTTTTCCTGGAGGCACTTTCATCTGTCCCCTCCCCAGAGAGATCAACTTTAAGTGCTGCTCATTGATGAAAGCTCCCAATGCTCAAAAGCTACACAATCGTTTTAGCCAGGGCATAACTCCCTGTGGTCAAAAGAAAAAACATTCTACTGGGAGAAAAAGCAACGAAGTGCTGTGCCGTCGATGGGGGATTATTCAAAATTTTTCCATACAAATTTACAACTTTCAGTTACTTTGAGGCGCTTTTTATAGCATTCACACTGATTGCCAGTCAGTGTATAGATGCAACGACGTAAGGTTCAATGCATGCTTTTGGCTAGCTGAATTTATATTAATGGCGAGTATTAGATGCCGAGTACAAACCAAGTGGAATGTAGAGCCTCCCACATCTGTACCAACAGCATATCTTTGCGGCAGTTTATTTAATTACACCTCAAATGCTAGTAAACACTTGGCAATAGGTCGAATACCGTTTGGGTATCTACAGAGCCACCAATGATGCTCACTTTGATTATCAACCTATAAATAAACTAGAGTTGTGTGTGTTACCTTCTTTAAAAAATACAACTCAAATTAATAACTAATAACGGGCGATTCTCTCACTATCGCCATTACTTTTGAATAGAAAATTTAACTTTCCATACGATCTTCTCACTTCTAATAAGGAAGAGTGTTGCCCTGTCTCTCCCGGGCCCTAAAGATGCCAATGTTCATAAGTGCAGCATTTTCCAAGACATTTGAATTTAAAAAAAATGCTAAAAATAAAAATAAGGGAAAGAACAACATACGTCAAGGGAAAAACTCAATACGTGCTGAAATAAAACAGTCCGAAAATTCGAAAGATTCTTTAAAATTGCAGGTTCTTAAAACTTTTCTTAATTTTGAGAGAGATGTCCCCCTTAACTTTCAATGAACAGGATCTAGGCTAATATTGCAAACTTGGATTGATGTTTGCTGGGCTAAGTAGGGAAAAGGTGACTATTCTCTAATAGAAAATTAGATGACAGGGCACAACGGTACAAAAATAAAAAAAATTCCCATCTCAGTACATATACAGTCCCTAATAAAAGAAATGCCATATCTGAAACAGATATGTTATTTGAATACTTTTCTACATTTTTTTTCAAACCGAGCACAACCCAAGTCTATCGCCATCTATGGACAATTTTACTACCTAGTGAGTTGTGCTGGAAGTGTAAGTGTGTGTACCTAACAGTCTGATTGCGTATCTAGTGTTGTGTACGATTTTTCAGTGCTGCCATCTATATTTTAGAAGTGAAGTGAGTGATGTGTTATGATTGAATTACATTTGTACTGTTTGTAGGTCTTAAGCCGCAAATAAATATTAAATATTACAACAGTTGGCTACTCAGCGTTTTTTTGGCGATATATCTGTAAAAACTTTTCATTTTCTGTCCTCTCTAGATTCTCTGTTCTAGAAACTAGTTTTTCTCTCTTTTTTTTTTTTGTCTGAGAGCTGTACTTTGTCATTGGTTGTTTGAATGAAATCAACTCTAAAGACCGAAACACAATCAACTGTAGAGACGTGATTGCACGTCACGTCAGTGCAGTGTGTTCTTGGGTAGCGGGATTTTTAAATTCATTCTTGACCTCTATTGGCGTTCAAAATATTAATATTCACAATTTTTTTGTGTGAGCGACCCATAATAATTCCGCCGGATTTTTTTATAGTATTGTGCATATTTAAATAAGTAGAATCAGTGGTAATTTTTTCAAAACTTTTTGAAGGTGTCACCTTCGGAACCTTTCCTTGTCGGCCATCTCTGGACACCTGAGAAGCTCATACATCGAATCCACTTCCGTAAGTAAACAATCGCTTCCATACAGACAAAACATTCGTATAGTACTGATTCTATTGGACCATACTGTCTGAATGAATGAACGCCAGAGCTCTGTCACCGGACTTATCCCGTTGCCGATATCTCTTCCAGCTGAGCTTCGTGACAGAGTCTGGAACACGAACCATACTGTCTGCATGTTGCCGCAGAATTCTCTCACCACAACGCCCACCGTCTACATTCTTCCATTAAATTCACTTCTGATCATTTTTGTGTTTTTGAAATCCAAAAAATAAACAACATTAAGCAGAATATAGCTATATATATATATATAATTTATTTTCTGTGTGTTTGTGTGTGTATATATACGTTCTGTATACAAATTTACAATTTTAGACCAATCGTCGTCAAATTTTGCATATATACCAAACAGGACTCGGATTGTGAACGATAGGCCACCTTAAAATTTCGTCAGAGCTGAGCAAATTCCCTAAACGGGCAAAAATGGTTCCTGGGGCCTCAACAATCACTTTCGGAATGTTTACTTTGGTTACCGTGGTTCCCTGGCAATGCGTTTCAGACGTCCATATGCATTTTACAATAATCATATCGATTACGTCTATATACCAGAAATGTCTCAACAAACGTTTTTCCTTCGCCTCAACCTCAAACATTCTACTCGGGACGTCCGACTTCTCTGCCACCAAACTTATATTTCCCCCGTTCTTTCTTATGCAGCTGAGGTCTGAGACCCCCCCACACCTCTAGTAACATCGACAAACTTGAATCTATCCAAAATAAATCCGCCCGCTTTATTCACGACTGCTGGTCATCTTTAAGTTCAGTTTTCTGATCTTAAACTCGAACTTAATCTCCACCCACTCGCTACTCACCGACTTATCTCCCGCTTAGCCATGCTTTACAAGATTATTCATGGTAATTTAAATTTCGATACTGTATTCTGACTAAGCCTTCCTATGTTTCCAATAGACTTGCCCGACCCAAAAAATTGAAACTTATTGTTGCCTCTACAGATTGTTTTAAATTCAATTTCTTTCCCAATACCATAGTTGAATGGAACAAGCTCCCCTCTACTATTGTTAACTCCCCCCACGATCTCCGATTTCTTGTCAAATGTTTCAAAGCATATGTGTGTACAAATCTACAGCATCCTCTTGTAAAGGCCTCGGGCCAACAATATTGCATAAATAGTGAAACTTCGCTTGATTTCCACTTTCAAGCCCCATTACTTCACATCACTACACGATCATAGCTGACAAACTGCAATAATGCAAAATGAACACAGTGATAATAAATACATATAAAAAAATGGGGGGGGGGGAAACCAAAGTTATATTCAGATATTGAATATCATTCTTTTTTCTCTGTCTTCAAAACAAAAAAAAAGCGATAGGAAGAAAAAAAGGTAATATATCCTTCAAATATACATACAATAAATAGTCCTTTCCGATTTATGAAGAGAAAGGCTTTTGATGGATGTCCTAAAAGTTGGAAGTGCATCCAGAGAAACGTTGTCGTATAGTCTCAAAGCCTGGAAACAGGCTCTTCAACAAAGGAATATGGCGGAATGGAACGTTTTCTCTCTCTATACCTCTCTCTCTCCAAAGTTAAACGGGTCAATTCACTTTTCCACATCAATTTCCAAAGCTATTTCTGAAACTTTTCAGGTACGATTTTTCTCCGCGATGATTTATGGAAAGTGCTACGAGAGTGAGAAGCAAAATCGGGATTTAAACGCGAAAATAATGGATTCCTAATGATAAAACGGGAATGCATTCCCGATGTGTGTGTGTGTGTCCATAACCATTTCTCTTACGTGTAATGTATCGAGCACGCGACCAGTTCGGACTGCTGTATCTGTCATAAACTGCGTGTGCGTACAGAGACAAATAGATGTGAATCCGCCTCCATGATTCCATGTTTACCCTGGAATGTTCGACAAGGATGTACTAATGATAATGATAATTCATTTTTGAGTGTTTTAAATGAATGATTCGTGGGACTAATATTTCATATTTTTAATGATGATACTTATAAATGAATCAAGTGTCTGAAATTTTCTGATGAATTACTCGTAGTTCTGTACTAATTAATCTGAATGAATTATTTGATCTGAAATAAATATTATATTCGATCACTAACTGTGGATAGGTATCTGTCTGTGCAGAATGATTCAAATTATTTGCCCACAGGTCTGTCTCTCTGCAACCGTTGACTTTGGAAGTGTATGGGGCAGGGGTTCTTAACCTATAGAATTGTTTAAATCCTCTAACAACCAAGGACTCCGAGGGGTCTAGGTCAATTCGTCGCGATCAACTTGTCGCGCGACAATTCGTCGCAATCAATTTGTCGCAGCGTCAATTCGTCGTGCTACAAACTCGTCGCGGTACAAATTTGTCGCAGAGTCAGTTCGTCGCGGTACAAATTTGTCGCAGAGTCATTTCGTCGCGGTACAAATTTGTCGCAGAGTCAATTTGTCGCGGTACAAATTTGTCGCAGAATCAGTTCGTCGCGGTACGAATTTGTCGCAGAATCAGTTCGTCGCGGTACAAATTTGTCGCAGAGTCAGTACGCCGATCAAATAAATTTTCAAAATTCAGTTTTCATGGTATTCATGCCACACTTCCCGCTTTCTGGCGGGATCTCCATTTCTCGCAGCGAGGGGCGTTGGGCGAACACACGAAGATGATAGATAAGTTATGATAAAATAAATTTTTAAAATTAAATTTTCACCGTATAAGCCGCACTCCCGCTTTCTGGCGGGATCTCCATTTCTCGCAGCGAGGGGTGTTGCGGGAACACACCAAGATGATAAATTAGGATCAATGCCCATCCCAAAGCACAATTTGCCTAAGGGGTCATTTAAGTATTACGTCAGGATCGGGGAGGGAGTTTCGGATTTGTTGACTTTTGATGGCGGGGGGGGGGGGGGGGTTGAAGGTCGCTTACGTCATCAACCACCCCTTTTTGAAGATATGAAATATTCTAAGCTGCTGGTGAAATTTTGCTGACAGGGGAGGGGATGGGGGTCAGTGTTTTGCTGATTTTTGCTGACAAGGGGGAGGGGGTCAAAAATGGCTGAAAATCTGCTTACGTAATACTTGAATGGCCCTAATTCACTATTGAATATGTATCTGCCATGTAGAGAATACATCTTTGAGGAATTTTTTACCGACAATATATCTAAGGCTAGCATTACACTATGAAAGTGTTCTAAAAGTCCTTTTATAAAACTTGAAAAATTCAACCAATAAGATTATCGGTTGCATTTGCTCGAATGTAACCTATGAACTTTATTGGTTGGATTTTTTGAGTTTTTAACTTGAGCAACTTATCCGGTGCAAATTAAATTTTGAAAATGTATGTGATCGCAATTTATCATCTCGGTGTGCGCCCCAACTCCCCTCGCTACGAGTAATGGAAATCTCGAGAGAAAGCGACAAGTGTGGCTTATCCGGTGAAAATGAAATATTAATTAAATTAAATTATTAATTATTTCAGGTTCTTGTGGAGATACTGTAGTGGTTAATGTTGGTGGGAGTCTCGAGTCCACATGGGACAGATACAAGTTTACACTTAAAGAGAGCCTCCGCTGTGCTGTAATTTGGGGAATATCATAAACACCGACATTTTTTTACAGAATTTTAAAATTTTATCATAGAAAAAATGATTTTTTTAACATTTACAATAATTGAATAATAAAACATTAATATCAATTGTAATTTTAATTTCGATGTAATTTCGATGATTTTTTTCGAAATGACAAAAAAAAAATTTAATAAACTGTGTGCATTTCTTGATGGAAAAAAACTTTTCTTCATGTTTATTTTTTCACGTATGTGACAAAAAACCTACATACAGATCGCGTGACGAGTTGACTCTGCGATAAATTGACGTCCCGACGAATTGGTTACACGACAAATTGTCACTGCGACGAATTTGTACCGCGACGAATTGGCTCTGCGACGAATTTGTACCGCGACGAATTGGCTCTGCGACGAATTTGTACCGCGACGAATTGGCTCTGCGACGAATTTGTACCGCGACGAATTGGCTCTGCGACGAATTTGTACCGCGACGAATTTGTATCGCGACGAATTGGCTCTGCGACGAATTTGTACCGCGACGAATTGGCACTGCGACAAATTGATGCGCGACGAGTTGAGCGCGACAAGTTGAGTGCGACAAATTGACCGGCTACGGACTCCGAGCTATGGGGTCCCGACTCAAGCGTAATTCGCAGGGCTTCCGAGAAGGATCGTACAAATCCACTAAGCCAGGGACTCAAGCTACGGGTTACAACCCAGACTTGACTGGTAATGGCTTCCGAGATGGGTCATAAAAATCCACTAACAGTCAGGTGATCTTGAGTTTGGGGGTCACAACCCGGTCATGCTTGGCAGGGGATTCCGAGATTAGTCGTAAAAATTCACTTACAGTCCTGTTGCAAATACACTTGATATAGGGTGTTCCATAAATTTTTAAATAGTTTAAAAATTCATAAAAATTGAAGGAATTTTTATATTTGAATGCGGTTTTTTGCAAAAAAATTTTCATGAAGGGGAATTTCTTATTAGTACAGAAAAAAAGCTCACATTTTGTCGACAGAGGGTGATGCGCGAAAGAAAATCAAGGGGAATATGCAAATTAGAGCCCAATGAAAAATGCAGGGTGGACGATTAATAGATCATTTCTAAATTTTCCTGTTACTGGCGTATAAGATGTTCACTGTGATATAGACATTTTTGGGAAAAACACTCTTCACCGATAGTTGTTTTGTTGACTGTTTTACATCAGAATCGCTCGGCTGGAGCTTTACGAACGTTTCGAATACAGAGATTGAAAAAATGTTCAGATCTATTCACTCCAGTTCTCGCGCTCTCTATCTACAAAAATTTGAACTAATTTTGTTCTCCTGTACCAAAAAAAAAAAAAAAAAAAATCCCCCTTCCCGAGAGAGAATGTGTTTTTTTCGCAAATCCCATTCACATAATTATACAGGTTCCTTCAATTTTTATTAATTTTTAAACTATTTACGAATTCACGAGACACCCTGTAGTTAAATTTTTTTTAGATTTTCTATAAGCTCTAATTGGTTTTCATTTCCTTCTTTGGCATTTTGTTATTTTTAGCAATTTTTCTGATTACGCTAAAATATCTACGGTGTATAGCTAAATAGAGAGAGTGTTATTTACCTGCCAAATGATTCTTTTCAATAGCGATCGACAGAAAAGAAAGCCTCATTTTTAATTAATGTTGTTTTTGAAATCACTCGATGTCATCAATCGAAATAATGAACAGTGGAAAGTTATTTTGAAAAAAAAAATGAGTTTCTGACATTTTTAGGAGTTTCAGAAACTAGTCGAAATGCACGATAATCATTAAATGAATGCAAATAAAAAATTATATGCATAGGGTTTTTTTTTCTCCCCCTCACTCCAAACGAAATAATGCTAAGCGTAGTAATAGTCCTTTCCTTATTTAGAAAAAAAAAAGTGAGAATGTTGTCTAGTCAACAGAAAGATTTTTTTATCGTATTGTCGTTAGCATGATGTCATCATGCAATCACCGTTCTGCGAAAATGACCATATTAGCAATTGTGCTATAATCAGCCCACGGTGAACAATGATCACCGATTTCCATTGTTCTGACGACAGCACCCGAAAATTATTCTGGACTGGACGTCACTTCCACTCCTCTTCCAAAAGAGCTCCATAAACGACTCACTAGTAGTGTTTATTGTCCATGAGCAAAAAACGGAAGCATTTCCTCTTTCATTTTCATGCAATATTATTAGTTTTCATCCTAAGCACCGCAGTTTTTTGAGCAATTATTTTTGAATCATTTACCCCTCGCATAATTGTTTTTTTCCTGATCCGCATTGGGCATATCAGAAATAATTATAATTAAATCCCTTAAAATGAAACGTTTTTATCGTGAGAAGAAGGATTCCGATTTTCAGCAAGTGTGCAAAGTAAGGGGCAACAATTAAAATGTTCCGTGGAGAAATCAACATAAATTAAATATTTGGGCTTTTCATGTTTGAAATAAGAGGCTTTCAAGCAACCGAGAAATCTCGTCAACGACAGTGAGAGGGTTGGAGAGCCTCATACTTTTTATGTGGTTAAAATCGCCCAAAAACTATGCTTAATAAACATAAGATTATTTGCCACAGATTTATATCACATTTGGTACACATATTTTCCATTGCTCATGCTATGCCATGTGTTGTGCAATGTGTTTTACAAACCTCTAATATATATATACGAGTATATTATTTCGAAGATGAAGGGAAAAAAATGTAATGTCATCACCTTTTTTGTAAGCATGATAAAACTGCATGACATCAGTGTAATTGAATGAAAATTGATTCGAAATGAAGAACATTTTTTATTACATGAAATCAGGCAAAATATTTGAGAACTATTCATAAACATTTGATTTACAAGAAAAAATGAAAGTTCTCAAATTTCGCATTTTAAATTTAGTTTCAAATGAGGTCGAGTCGATGAAATTTCAATATTTTGCCTCATTTGATGAACTCAGTTAGATTTTCTTTAGCCTTTGAATCAATTTTTATTCAATTGCAATGATGTCATGCTATTATGATTATATCATGTGCACAAGTTATTAGAAATGCATTTCCCCCCTCCCCCCGTAAATGGTTGAAAATTTCCAGGAAATTAATGCGGGTCGTCATCCGCTTAATAAGCTCGTAAGTAGCTTAAAAATTCATAAAAATTTAAGCAGTTGGTACGTTCGAATACGGTTTGCGAAACAGTTATTCTCACGAAAGAATTTTTTTTGGTACAGAAAGCATTTTAGTTAAATTTTCCGTCGATGGGGGCGCTTCACGAAAGCAGATCACAGAATTTCAGACCTGAACCTTTCTTCAATATCTTCTGTGCTCGAAACATTCGTAAAGATTCGGTTCGTGGCTGAAAAAATTTAACTAATTTTTTTATGAACCAAAGAAAATCCCTCTTTATGTGAGAATAACTTTTTCGCAAACCGCATTCGAAAAAACCAATTGTTCGATTTTCATGAATTTTGAAACTATTCACGAATTTATGAGATACCTTGTATTTGAGCTATGCGAAACATTGCGTTGACATAGAATAGCATGCACAGTACAAAATATGCATGAAAATATACACGTATTTAAAATAAATCAATAGTTAAATAAAATTTTCAATGATATATCTGTTAGAGCATAGTTTTCGAGTCTTTTTCGCCATGTTAAAAGATATGAGACACCCCCCCCCCCCCAACCTGTAATAAATAGACTGAACGTTGAAAAGCTTCTAAATTTCTTAGTGCTGACCATTTCGAAGCCAACAATGATTCTCGTATTGTATT
The DNA here is from genome assembly GCF_987345545.1 of Pholcus phalangioides. Lineage (NCBI taxonomy): Eukaryota > Metazoa > Arthropoda > Arachnida > Araneae > Pholcidae > Pholcus > Pholcus phalangioides. The sequence goes on along the minus strand of NW_028301596.1, from coordinate 38,264,783 downwards.
GTGTGTGTGTGTCTACTATAGTTTCTTACTAATGGAAGTGTTTTTATTTTACACAGAATATACACCATACACCAGAGTTTTGCTAATACGCGTCTATATGCGTATTTTACGCATCAAAATTCAATTTCACTCCTCTAAAATCTTTTTAGAAGTAAAACTATTCCTTCAAATATTGGGTTTAAAACATTATTTTTGAAAAAAAAAAACGTTTGCATAAAAAATAAAATAAACACGCAGTGTAAAATTCGGCATCGATTAATTTGCCATTAATGGCTAAAATTTGTTATAAAGTGCAGTGCTATTAGCCCACTTGGCTAATCGTCGTACGAAGGCTCCCTTATTCAATTTAAAGTTTGCTTTGTTTTTAGTGACACTGTGTGAATAGTACCTTCCCTTTTTAAACAGTCATGTATGACTAGGCTGACTGTATTTTATCAAAAAAAAGGAGGAAATTTTAGATTTCAAATATGGAACTTTTCGCCAAATAGTCACCAATTCTCAAAAAAAAAAGAAAATTGTCAATTATTCCTTAAGAACCAGTTTAGGAAGGGGAAAAAGTCTATAGTGAAATGAAATTTGTTTCACTAAAAAAAACACATTCAACATGACAGATACATGCCACGAATATTTATAGTCATAAGAATCATCACACATAACTTATGCAAATTACCTTCATGCACAATTTCATTAAAAATTACGAAATTTGAGTCAGCTTTGTAAAAAGAAAAAGTGCTCAAAATATAAATTCTGAAACCATAAAACCATAACCAAACTAAAGATAACGTCAAAAAATATCCTTAAAAACCTCTTTTTATACAAAAATAGTCCTTAAAATTTTGCAGAGTGAAATTACTTTTTCGGATAACACCGCTGCACACTATGTGAAGTGGTCAATTCAATATAGTATTACATTTATATCAGGATCAGACATCGGTGGTCTTTATATTGATATTAAGTTAATTATTAATTTACATTTCACACACTTTGAATGTGATTTGTATGCTGCTTATGTTTTTTTATTGAAATCTAATTTTCACTTCATCTCAAACACTAAAACCAATGCCAGATTCGAAATCAGTGCCCCTCCCAAAATCACCCTAAAATTCCTGAAAATCTTTGTTTAGAACAAAGGAAATGTTGAGCAGTGTTATCATACGCGAGTAATTAAATTTTTGCGATGTGAATAGAATGAGAAAGACCCAATATTAAAATTCACTTCACGCTACAAATTACTTTCAGGAACGAATTAAGCTATTCGACGTACCGGTGCCATATCATAATAAATATAACATACAACAAAAAAATAACACGAAGGTTACAAAATATATTGACCAAGTATCAACTCCTACGATCAAGTTACACCAAAACTTTAATTATGCCATCAAATCAGTTCGATCACAGACTAAACAAACTCCATTAAAGCTCATAAATCATTAAAAAAAAAATCTAATAATAAATCATAAAAAAAAACCGTGCAAGAGAAAACTAATCCATAAAAAAAACCCAGGAAAAAAAAACGCTTAAATAAACAATATCAATTACCAAACTCATTTATTACGTAAGAATAGCACAAGAAAAAAAAAATCCGAAGCCATTAGATAGATTAATCGAAAACTCACTAAAAAACAACATCGAACAGTATAAAAGACAATAATCGTTGAAATAATCCGAAAAAATATATATATACAAATCGAAAAAAATACTGTAAATTCCAAGAATCCGGACTATTTTATGCTTTCTTCAAATACGAAGAAACTTTTTCTTGGAATATTCCAGACTATAGAAAAAAAAAAAAGAGCAATAAATAAAAATAAGTGGATAAAAACAAAAAGAATAAATTCCAGGAAATAAAAATCGAAGAAAATGGAGAATTCCTTTTTTTTTTCATGTTTTTTTTTTTTGGTATGTACATATCTTTTTTGTTATTGTTTCCTTGTATCTTCAAGGTCATGTGAAGGGCATGTTGAAGAATCCCAACATCTGGCCATCGACCTGTTTCTATTTTTTTTTTCCTTCTTTTTCTTCAAATACCAATATTTCTTCCTTATCGGAAAATAAAGATGCCCTGACCCATATTTTGAATATTATATATATATATATATATATCATAAATTTATTTTCTCTTTCGGATATGAATAAATACTTGTGTAAATACTTACATCCGTATAAGTGTTATTTGTTTATTTTATGGAATTCTTGACCCAATACCGCTTGAGTTGGTACGACGTGGTAAAAATATATTCGAGATTTACTAGGCATGGTAAGATTATGGGAATTATACCGGCCGATATTTTTACTTAGTAAGTATAATATATTTGGGGTATATAATTCAATTGTAATATGAATTTAATGATTTAAATTATCATAATTAAAATATAATTATTTATATATACTCGGACTGATGTAAAAATAAGAAAGCTTTCGAAAAATGTTAATATCAATTAAAAATTTTTAGAAGAATTGTTAACAAGCTAAAATGATCTTAAAAAATTTCACAAAATTCTAGAAATTGTTTAATTTTATTTTAAAAAAAATATTCAAATTGGAAATCAATAAATATATCATTGATTTTATTAATAATTTTGAAGTAAAGTAATATCAATTTTTTATTGTTTCTCACTTGAAACCGTGACGGAGGGAAATTCAAATAAAAAAGAAAATTATAATTTAATTTAATTTATATTTGTAAATTTCGTTATTAATAAATTTGTTTATTTTCATTCGACGTGTAGTTGTATCCATAAAAAAGACTGCAGACCTCTACCCGACCAAGTTTAGTTTTACCCTAACTGCTGCATCATTCAATTTTTCTCAAAAAATTTAGGTTTGCTATCAGAGGAATAGTTTCCTATAGTTCACAATTGAAGCAAAAATTAAAAAAAAATAAAGCAACAATGAAGTTTGCGAAAAAGAAAATTTCTTTCCTATCTAAAAGTTTCCTATATTGGCACGCCAATTATGTCAAAAAATGCGTCAAAATGTAGGCGGAAACACACTTTTACCATCCTGCAGCCTACAATCTGACCAAATTATTTGAAATATCCGTAATATGAGTTAAAAAAAAATCCTAGTTGTAAATAATCCGTTTTGCGAGTGTATATTCCTGTCAAGCGTCAACCTTCCTATTCAGACCAGGGGTGACCAACTTCTTTCTGTTCAAGGGATAACAAAACTGTCAGCTGCAGCGTCGCATTACGGCTGTCACACCAGTAAATAAGTAAAATGACCCGAAAAACTCGCACATTTGTACACGCCATGACTAACATGGTGAAACACGGGCAATTTAGTCGCTAAAGTTCTACACTGGGCATTGCATTTCTTTTCATCTTCATAAACATATTCGTTGTTTATCTGGTTGCGCTCCCAAGTAGAAATGATGCATCAAAATATAGTTTCCTCCAGCAAATTATTCCATGAAATCCATTCATAGTTTGAATTTCACAAATGAAACATTTGTTTCAGTTTTTCTCAAATTATATTTTGGCAAAATAGACAATTTTCCAAACGAGGTACCAGAAAAACAGGAAAAAAAATTACCGTTTGTGTGTTTGGAAAGACAGTGTGGGGTTAACACATAGTAAATTATTCGTCACTAATACTAATGAATGTAAGTAGTTTTCCGCTGTTGGAACGAGAATACCTCAAATAATGATCGTAACTTTGATTTAAAACTTTATAAATTATTAATTTTAATTTGATAATTTACTTTTATCTTGTCGGGGCCCCCACACAAAAACCACTTCGCGAGTCAGCTGTTGGCCACCTCTGATATAGACTAACAAGGAGAGTGAATTTGGTGTCCAGTTTAGACAGTGTATTTTTCGATTAAATACGCACTTGTCGAACACATATACGTAATGTATGTGTGTATGATACATGTATATATAATGTGATATTCTTACTTTCTCTGTATTTATTCAAAATATAAATATTTCCCCTCATATGTGTGAGAAAGTTATCCATTTTGATGTTTTAATATATTTAATATATCGTCACAAGAATTGTAAAAAAAAAAATTACAATGTATATTTAGTCAATGTAAATAAAACGAAAAAAAAAATATTTTAAATTTAAGTATTTTTTAAAGATTAATTTACGTAAAAATTTGTATCACAAGTCCAATTTGAAAAACCACATAATTAACGTAGTACATATTCGACGTTAGTTGCATTTGCTAGATAAAATCCAAGTAGAAAAAAAAAACTATTCTTTTCGAATAAAATAGAACTAGTCTAGTTACATACTGTATGTGTGTGTGTGTCTGAATTAAAAGATTCGGGTTCAAGTAAAAGTTTAAAAAAAATTTTTCTCTCAATTCGGAAAAGACACGAAAAATAAGAGAAAGAAGAGACAAGAGACGACTTCAAGAGCTTTTCGTGTCTGCGAAATGTCATTAAATTAATGTCTGAATTTTCTAGAAGAAAAAAAAAATCGGAACATGTCACAAGGAGAGAAGTCAGAAGAAAAAAAAATTAAATTCCACGGAGTTAGTTCAAGTCGTTTACTTCAAGAAGGAGAAAAAAAATTAAGAGATAATAAAAGAATTTTTTTTTCTGCATTTTATGCAAAATAATACGAGAATCTTGTGTTAAGAAAATTAGAAAGCATTATGATATTTTTCTTATTTTATTGTAACAAAAAATAAGACGGGTTTTTATGTAGATGTGAAAAATGGAAGAAAACACGAAAACTAAGAAATGAAAGTCTCCGTAAACAATAAATGTACAAAAGGCATTGAGGTGAATTTCTCCAGAGGGAGAAATAACGTAACTCTACGGTGATGGAGAACTTCCTTATGCCACGGGATATTAATATATTTACGAATGTACGTGCGAGTTAATTTCCGAGGAACCTAATCCCGGACTATTTCTAGTTTTCTATTATTCCACTGTTGAATATTTCTTTCTAATCTGATGATTATTCGTTGGAGCCTTCGGTTCTCATCTGTATTCCTGCACAATTCCGATTTGTTCCCTTGATACGGTAATTGGATCGATGCGTGCCATGAAGTTCGATTCGGTACCTTTCAATTCGATTAAGTTTTACAGTCGATACGTGCGTTGATATTTACGACGGTCTTTCTTTTGTGTTCCGCTATGCTCTGTGTGACGGAGGTCTTTGAATCTGTTGTTAAAGTTGAGAGTTGGGACAGTGAAGATATGGGATGATTAGCTTTAGTTTTCCGTTTCTGAATAAAATGGGCTCATTTTATGAATATTGATAGTAGAAGATTTCGTCGTAATAGGATCGTCGTAATCTGAAGAAATTGTTAATCTAGCGTTGGGACCTTGTAATATATCCATGAGTATATTAAACCACATATTTATAACATGTTGATTTCAGCCGATTTTCTAAATTTTGACACTCGAAACAAATTAGAACACTCTCGAATGGTTAATGTCAACTTGGAACCGCAAAGTGAGTAAAAAACTCCTAAACACATTAAAAAAATCAATACCAAACCACCCAATTGACATAGAAAAATGCGGTTTGTACAGAAATGTTTATCAGGGCGTAGAGCCCCCCCCCCCCCGGTAAATAATAAAGAAAGTTTAGAATTCACTCACACGTTGCGATGCATCACGGAAAGTTCTACATAACACATAAAATACCATTCAAACAGTGCATAATTAATGTTTATTACGATCTACGTAATTTAAAAATTGGGGTAGGCTGTGCCGCAGATACTGTAGCAAATTTTGGCGTGAATACGTTCTTTGCATAGAAGGTGCTGACATAATGCAATTGGTATCGGATTTGTTCTTGGAATAGCTAAAAGACGAAATCAATGTTGTCTATTTGCATTAGGAATTTCACAGATAGCGTAAACCAATTTCGTTACGAATACAGGTCATGGGTCTGGTGCCAAGTCCGGAAGAGATGAACCGAAGTAGCACATTGGATTTGTCTTAACGAAATCTTCCCGAAGGCATACAAAACACTGATATATTCTGAATAATTCTTGAGATATGAGCGTTTAAATTATTTCGTTATGAAACTTTTTTGTGACTGCACCCAGTATCTTCAGATGATTTAAAAGACGGATTCGCATCAAAACTACTACATTTCAATCATAAGTGTATACAGGTTCCTCGAACGGGGGGGGGGGGTGGTCAAGCGAATCACCGAGAGTATGAATAGTGAGGGAAGGGCGAATGTCCATATCTCCCCTGCCGCCTATGCGAATTTTTGAATTTTTGACTAAACGGGTTAGTACCTACCGCCAATAGATTTTCAATTTTGAAAGGTGACTGATGCAGCTAATTTTTTCGAAACAATTGTAGGTCCAACAATATGCTGAAGTACCTGCCATTACCGAAATCAGAACAAAATCGCGCTTAGGAAAGGTCAATTTTGAACCAGAAATCAGTCTTGCAATCCAATTTTGATGTAACGTTTATCACTTCTTCTCTTTAAAGTGGAACCTTCCCAAAAGGACACTTTTCTGATCCCCGGTCCCGTGGAATAGGGATTCAATGTATCGCAGTCCCCGATAGCCGCACAGTAAAATGAAGCAAACTCAGTTTTTTTTTTCGAACCCTAATTTATTAATTTTTGGTCATAAACCGAGAATTTATCGCATTCAACTAAGATTGTTTAATCGCAAGCTGGTCTTGGTATAAATATAATAAATCGTCAATTAATTTTTTTATTAGCTGAACATAAGTATGATCCAGAATCGTGAATTCGAATGGCAACATTACAAGAAAGCCAACATTACAAGACAATCAAGGAAACAGTTATTTTCCGGCTATTATGCTGAGGTGAACTCGGAAAGAAAAGTCATAACGTCTCCGCCGGGACTCGAACTCAGGTTCTTTTGCATACCGCCAGAGTTGCCGAGATCTCTTCCCGCCCAGCTTCGTTGCAGAGTCAGGAACAGACCATCTACACTACTGGAGACATGACCCTGCCTTCCTTATTTCACGTACTGTGGCGGCACTAGTAGCGGCACTAGTAGCCTCTGTTAACTTCAGGAAATGGCCCCCGGGTGGGACGGTTTAGAGAGAGATAGACTTTTCTTGCCGAGTTCACTTCAGCATAATATCCGGAAAATAACTATTTCCTTGATATCTCGGGCTGAGAGGAAAAAAGCCATCTATTACAAGACAATGTTACGAATGTTTTCATCTTCCTCGTACTATTTTAATTTAATTTCAGTTGCAAAATACGTGTAGAGCACGAATCATGTACGGGTAAAAATAATTAATTAGTTTAATGGAAAGAAAAAGGTTATGCGTTTTCGCATATTATTTTTCTATCAGACTTTCCAACTTCATTTTTGAATAATGCATAATTGGCGGTAAAAGTGATAAAATGTAATGAAATTTAATCAAACTTTCTTTATCGAGGTGATTGATGATTATACATCACCGGTGTTTCGCTAATATACAGGGTCTTCTGTTAATGGACAGACAAAACTCAGAGGGTTGTTAGTAGACATCAAGAACATCATGGAAATTGCTATGGAACATTATGTCGCAAACCAAGCTGAGAGGGTAGAAATCGCGAAAAACGCATGCAGATTTCGACGTCACGCTGGAACGACAAAAAGTAAAATATAATAACTACAAAAAGATTTATTTCATTAATTATTACAAGTGGTGGCCGCTGACGTCATTGCACAGTATACAACGACGTAAAAACGATTCCCGGATTTTTTTTTTATTTTGATTAATTTTCATCTTGTTTCAAAATTTGTAAATTTACGTTCCTGGATAGCTCTAGAGCAGTGATTCCAATACGTGGGCGTTAACGCCCCCCGGGGGGCGGTAGAAGCTACGGGTATAACATAGGATCCTATGGGTTAGATTGCATTGGGGGCGATGGGACAAAAAGGGTTGGGAAACTATGCTGTATATAGCAATGAAGAGTACAATTTTTCTCCCTATTCTACTTGGACATAGGACCGCAAAGGGTTAATAACTGATGTTAATCGTTGATTTCTCAACGAATTTTTGTACAAAATTTTTTATAAGGTAAATTTCTTTCGGTGAAGTAATAAACAAAGGTATCAATTTCCCTAATCTACATTTCCTAGATTAGGGAGCCTCATGAAATCTCCATCTTACCGTAAAAAGTCACAAACTCCCTTTGATCGCCTACTACTTAGTCCCTGAGAAAGCTCACTTCCCGAACAATCGATGGATGGATGCATCGTGTTGTTTAGAGCTTACTACACACGTTATTATTTGGAATGACACTTTTTATATTGTCTTAAAAGTATTGTCTTTCCTAGACACTGAATTTTACGGATACTTAGGAGCATTCTAAACGTTTTCGTGAACAGCTAGACGACACTCACTGTTAGCAGACGCTTAAATTGCTGAACACTTGCATTCCGTATTTTGTGCTATCGGAATTCTTTGAAACATTTCAATTCAGAGAACACGACGAAGGGAAAAAACCCCCCAAAAACTAAGTGACATACGCAAAGGATACGAAATCCTGTCAAGCAAAATCGGAAAATACAAAAATCGACTTTTTCCAAGAGAAAGTATAAAAGTATAGATTTTCGTATTTGTCTCCTCCTAGGAATATTTTTACTCGCTTCATATATGTATGTATGAAGGCGACGAAAAGAAAAATTTCCTAAAATCTTTGAACAAATTTCTTTCGAGAAATTCCAAGAAATTTATTCAGAACATTTTATTTACATATTGAATAGAATTTCTAACATATAGATTCCTTTACCTCAAAAATGTTCCGAAACCATCCTATAGGTCATATTCAGGGTGAACGTGACATATTCTGCCAAACGAAAGTGGGTGATAGACGAGCCGAAGTGGAACACGTGAAACATCCTACCAACCCTGTCCTATCCCGACTCGTTTTTAGGTTATGGGGATAATAGATTATGTGAGAAAAGTCTGAAAAATCCACATTAGTGGACTTTCTGTAAGATCTACATGCAAATTAGTCACATATTTAAAAAGAGCAGAAAAAAATCTTATAACGTGACACCAGTGCCGTAACTAGGCAAGTGCAACAAGTGCGCAGGCCCTACTTGAAAGGGGGGGGGCCTAAATGCAATTTTTGCACAGGACACAGGAATGGCTGGTTACGGTGACACCAATTCCATCGAAATGTATAGATTTAATGGCGAGTTACAAGCGCTGAAAGATTGGCAAAGTTGAAAATCGAATTTGCACCAAAATATTTAATCGGCAATTTTGCAAACGCCCTTCTAACTAGTTCCACCAGCTTCCGAAAGACCTTATTACAATAAACCATATCGATTTTCTGGTTCAGGGGAAATTTAGTCTCATGCTTGCAGTACATCACTGCAATCAGAGTTTGGCGAAGTAGATATTGGACGAAAATTTGGCATTGGTGGTTACAGATTTTGGCGACACAATTTGATTTTGCAAAAAAGTCTTATAAGGCACAGCTTCCCAAACTTTTTGTTCCGTTACCCCCAACCCCCCCCGGTCTTCAGAATTTTTTCTCTCTCATCGTCCCCCATATCAATCAAACTCAGTATATAAATACTGTACCTGTAACTTCTATCGCGCCCGCGGACCTTTCCATCACTCCTGGGGGGAGGGGGAATTTCCGACTTTAGGAAGCACTGCTGTGTAAGGTGACATGATCTACACGCAGCGGTTCTCAACCGGTGCTCCGCGGAGTCCTAAGGGCTCCGTGTGAACTCCCGCTCGAGGAAAATAAAATTAAAACAGTAAATTTGAAAAAAATAATTATAAATATTTTTGAATAATAAAAATAAGTCAGTAACTTTGGTGAATAAATAAAAAATAGGCCGACAGGGCTCCGCCATAGAAATTATATACTGGAAAGGGCTCCGTGGGTCAAAAAAGGTTGAGAACCGCTGATCTACAGCAATGCTTCTGAACCGCAGGGCCCTGCCATCAGTCAAACGGGGCCACGAGGATTCACGGCTGTTTCATTTTTCCTCAACTATTTTCCATTAGCCGTGTGTATGAAAAGGGCCTTCCACTCACTGAAATAAAATAAAATAAAAATTAAATTAAATTAACCGGACCGTGGGTTTCCAAAGAAAAAGTGGTGTACAAGATATCTATATTTAATATGGGAGAGCTGCAAGAGTTGAGAGATTGGTGAAGTGAGAAATCGAATTGTCGCCAAAATCAGATCCACTTCCGAAAATGCTGATTTCAGTGATGCATTGCAAACGAAGGACTGAATTCTCCTGAACAAGATCACCGACATGGTGCGTTCTTCCCAAAGCTAGTGCAAGACGAGTTTTTTGGTAAATTTGACTCATTTTAGCTAGAAGGGTGTTTGAGGAATTGGCGATTAAAAATTTAAGTGACAATATTTGATTTTGAGCTTTGGCAATCTTTCAGCGCTTGTAGCTCGCCATTAAATCCAGATATTTCGATGAAATTCATGTCACCTAATGTGATTTTTTCTGTTATTTCTGAATATGTGGTTATTTTCCTTGTGTGTCTTACAGAAACTTCACAAATTCGGGTTTTTCAGACTTGACGCATTTTTTTTTACCCCAATAACTGATTATCCACCATAACTCGAAAACGGTTCGAGTTAAGACAGGGTTGCTTCTATCACCCCCTTTCGTTCGACAGAACAGGTCACGTTCAATACGTACAATTCATTTCATCGTGGGTACTGGAAAAGCAAATTAATATATATTTTTTATGATGAATTTATTATTTATCTTCATAGTGATGATATAATTTCATATATATTTGTAAACTCTTAAAAATTTTACATTCAGAATTCCGAACGCTATGATTCGGAATAGAGTAGGGACAGAGTAATGCGATACTATAGTAGAAGAATGCAGAAAAAAAAAATCACAATTTTCAACGAAATTTCAAGAATTTCTTCTTTCCGTTCTCGAAAAATCTAATTTTCGTCCGAAATATACTCCTATGATGGATATCAAATACGAAATTCAAATGTGTACATACGTATATACAAATCCTCTTAACATACTTTTCCTTGGTTTTGGTTTCATTGGCATCTTGTGAGATATACATGAATAAGTAATAAATATTTATTAGGTAAAAGGCTGAATTTATATAAATCTTTCATGGGTTTTCCTGCTATCATATATGCATATTACCAGGTTTTGATGGAAAGTAAATATCTATCGAATGAGATTATTTTTGAATAAGAAATTCTTTCTTTCAATTACGTATTTATATTTGATCGCCGTACTTGGTAGGTACAACTGTTTATTTATACAGCGTTTTTGTTGCTGTTTACACCATGGGTGCCCAAACTTTTCGACTTGTGGGCTGTATTTCGCCAAACATTGTTTTTGAGGGTCGTATAAACATTGAATCACCTCTCCGAAGGCTAAATAAAACCTGAATTATTATTTGGAAGGTGTATGGAAACTAATTTTTCTTTTTGAGAACTGTATTAAATTATTTATTGGCAGATGCATGAAATGTTAATGATTTTTATAAAGCTGTATAAAAAGTGAGTTATTTTTCAGAGCTGTATGAAATCTGGATAATTTTTTTACAGCTGCATAAAGCATAAACCTTTCAGGTTCAGTACAAACAAACGGGGGGGGGGGTGTTTTTCCTCACTGTAGGTATTATTTTTTAACCTCGGAGAATTCAGCCACACGTAATTCTTAAAGTCAGGGCAGAACCAATACTCCCCCATAGATAACATCCCTCCACTATCTATAGGGGTTGTTAGCTGAAACAACGCCATCTATAGCGGAAGGCCTCCTCGCGAAACTCGTGACGTCGCTGTAGAAGGTCATCTTACCTATAGCCAATGAATATAGAAGGCCGACGCATGCACTATCTTTACCATTTTTTTGCAGTATATCCAATGGCTATAGGTGAGATGGCCTCCTTCTTCAGTGACGTCACGAGCTTCGAGCGGAGGACTTCTGCAATAGGTGGTATTGGCTGAACTCCCTGAGGTTAAAAAAATAATACCTAAAGCAAGAAAACGTAAGCACGTTTGTGCGTAGAGGGTCTGAAACATCGAATTAATTATTGCGAGCTGTATGAAGAATGAATTATTTTCTGACAGCTGTGTGGGAAAGTTGGATCATATTTTAGAGCTGCATGAAAGCTTAATTAATTTTCTAAGGGCTGTATGAAAGCTTAATTAATTTTCCAAGGGCTGTATGAAAGCTGAATAAGTTCTTTATGGGTCATATTGAAGCTGAATCATTTCTTCGATGTAAATTTTGAAGAAAATTAAATGCTTATTCGAGGGCCGTATAAAAAAGCTAAATTTCTGCTTCGACGGCCGGAAATAAATGAAAAATTGCTGAGATGAAATCAGTTTAGTTATGCTTGTTCTATCTAACGCAGCAGTGTATTTGAAGCGTATCGTCCTGTAGGACAGTGTTTCTCAACCGCCGGGCAGCGGCCCAGTACCGGGCCCTAACACTAGTCGCACCGGGCCGTAGGTGTGATTCGCAGTTTCATTTTCCCATTAATTTCTCGTTAGTTGTGTGTGTATGAGCGGACCTTTCACTTGCGCAAAAGAGATTTACCGGGCCGCGGGCTTCGAAAGGTTGAGAACCACTGCTCTAGGAGAATCCTATCCTTAAACCCATTGTTTAGTCCTTAGCTGAAGACGAAAAAAGACATTTTTACTTGCAAAATTTTAATCACCCTACGAACCAGTGACCCAGCGGTTTTCAATGATATGGATGTGGTTGACACCCTGGTCTAATTTGCACTTGTGCTCATGAGAATGATCAATGTTTCATAACAAACTATTCATAAACTTGCCAATCATTAAATTTTCTAGCACAGAGAGAGAACCACAATAAATCACCTCAATTACTGTTAGCTTTAGCGCGAACATTGGAAAAAAAAAAAAGATCAACCAGTAGATTAATGAGCGATGTGATAATTACTGCTTCTTTTCCTGTTATTACAAGAACGAAATGTTTACTCTGACGACGTCAAACAACATAATTTGAAACGTCAAAATGGAATCGCCAAACGGCTCAACACACACACACATACAAAAAGTAAAGTGAGCTTTCGAACAATCTTTACGCAAACCCAACTCTTAAAACACTGGCGCTTAAGTAAAAGCAAACAGCAATAAACTTCGTACTAGGGAAAAAGAAGATACACATGTGTTTGCTTTGAACAAAAGCATAATTTAATCTGTTGACACAAAGACTAAGCACACTTTCCTCCATAAACGAATTATGTATAATTTTTATTCATTCCTTTATTTCCTGCTTGAAAATTAGAAAGAATGTAAAACTATATGTAAAGAAAACGAGATTAAAATGTGTTGCTGAACTTTACCTTTATGAAGATTACGCTCCACAATTGACGTCAGTCACTGTTGCATTTAGAAATTATCTCCTAAATCTTTGTTTTTAGTAGATAGTCTTGATAATGCATTCTCTACGGCATGTACGGATCTGTCACTAAAATAGAAAAGAAAATTTTAATGAAGAAAGTAAAATAAACACAGTAGAAAAAAAAAACCTATTACAAAAGTTATTGTTATAAATTTCCAAAAAAGTATATATATAATAAAATATTCACTCATTTCTTTTTATCTTAAATACTAGGGTTAGTCCGATTGATCGGGTCGGTTAATCGATCAATTGTTCGTATTGCAGTTGAAAATTTTAAGTTGAGTTAATCGGCACCATTAGAGTCCGATGAAAATTCGATTAAAATTTTTTTTTATTAACAATTTATAAAATTTCATTTGATTTATTTAACTAATACCATTAAATGTCTTAAATTATGCTTTTATCGTATTATATTTATTTTATTTTATGTTTTATCGTATTTAGGTAAAACTATTTGAATCAATATTTTGACCAAATTTTTAGACACAAGTGGATTCGATGAAAACTAGTGATGATTTCTAAATTTACTTATTTAAAATAAAAGACGAGATCCACGTTAGGAAATTCCAGGATGTGATAAGCATGTTCAGCATATCGCCCCACTTATGCCAGAGACACGAATGTGAGCATTTTCACTTTTGGGTTAATCAGCCGGTTGGATCACTTATCTTGCTAACTTTTGCCAGAAACGTAAATGTGTATTCCCTATTGAAACAAATTTTACAAAACATTTTAGAACAACTTTCATAGTGTAACATGGGTAGAGTAAACATCCAAAAGCCGTTTTTCAAGTTCTAGAAATTTGGACATTCATGTTTCTGGCGAAGGGGGACGATATTAAATAACTTCAAGTAGGCGACCTTCATTTGTTAATCTATTTATATATTTATTTACATCCATTCAGTGGATAAATGCGGGAAATGAATAGAATATATTTTTATAGCATCAATTAATACTACATAGTTACCAACACTACGTTTGATATGAATGAACAGCATTTGAAAATATTCGATTGAAATTCGACTAATCGATTAAATTTTTTTGATTACCACTTATTCGAATTCCCCCAGCCCTATTCAATACAAATATCAGTTCATAAGTATGGAATTTATTATAAAGGAGACGTATATAGTAAAAAATATGCGATTCCATAAATTTTTTCCCCTAAAATTTTATTCAGAAATAAGCATCGCATAAACGCATCACTGCAAAAAAAGAAATTAAAACACAGTTGAGAGTCCGACGTAGCGTATGTGCAGCGTCTTTCCATAATTTTAAAATTCTATTACCAATAAATTTAGTTCTTTTTACGTATTTTAAAAATCAAATTTTCAGAAATTCTATCTGGTGATTTTCGAACTGAATTTTTTTTCCTAACCATGAACAGATTTTTTTTTTGAAAATTGAAATAAAATAGTTTTCTTCCCACATTGACTAAATAAAATTATTTTATATCGGTTAAAAATTAATTGAAAATTTACATCAATAAAAAAATATATACTAAATCAATGCATAACTTTTTGAAACTTCTCAAATGTATCGTTTATGTAATCATATATACGACTATAACAATTGTGAAATGTGGGCATGAATTAGAAAGCGATCAAAAAATTTAAATAAATTCAGTTTGTTGTATATTCATAAATTTTTATTGCTTCACAGATAAATATTTTATTTTGGAAGTATTTACCAAATAATCAGTATATATTAGTTCTAAATATTTTCAAAATAATACAAAGGGCTGATATTTGAAAAAAAATTAATGTTCTTTGATACTTTTAAGCTATTATTAATACGATACATGAAACTGCATTACTCATACGACCATAAAATAGTTATGCAGTTTCCATACGGCCCTCAAAGAAATTATGCAATTTTTATACCATATTGCTCGGAATAGAGGAGCGTTGCGATTCGGCTTTTATCTTTCAAACATAAGCAGAACTATCTGTTACAATTCTTCATGTAAAACTGAAGTCAATCAGCTTTTATATGACTGTCAGTGAACCCATTCAGCTACTCAGGTTTTATACGACCGTCAGAGAAGTTATTCAGTTTTTATATGACTGTCAGAGAAGTTATTAAGCTTTTATACGACAGTCGGAGAAGTTATTCAGCTTTTATACGACTGTCAGAGAAGTTATTCAGCTTTTATACGACTGTCAGAGAAGTTATTTAGCTTTTATACGACTGTCAGAGAAGTTATTCAGCTTTTATACGACTGTCAGAGAAGTTATTCAGCTTTTATACGACTGTCAGAGAAGTTATTCAGCTTTTATACGACTGTCAGAGAAGTTATTCAGCTTTTATACGACTGTCAGAGAAGTTATTCAGCTTTTATACGACTGTCAGAGAAGTTATTCAGCTTTTATACGACTATCACAGGAGTTGTTCATTCTCCATACAAAAATTGAGTTCGCTACCAGAATTAAATTTGTGGATTCATAATCAACTGTACAGTTATGCAATTATTATTGTTAGTACAGTGGTACAATTATAATTGTGCATAAGGTGCAATTATAATTGCACTTACAGTGGATGATTATCATTGAATAAAAAATATTTCGAAAATTAATTTAGAAAATTTAAATTTGTACTTAAATTATGAAACATCTCGAGAAGAACTGTGAAAGTTTTATGGATATGAGAGAAAACAACATCCAAAACTAAACCTGCAATTAACGATACAGAGAGAGTAAATGTGTGAAATTGAATAAATTTTCCATCAATATCAAACTGTTAATTAAAGATGACACTAATGGGGTTTAATTCAAGCTATGATGATAGGTTCCTTATGCAATTGAAAGATGAAAACAAAATATTAATCCGTTCCATAAGCCTCACATCGCATTCCTTAAAAGAAATTTCTCTGGATAGTAAGCTATTCAAAGGAAATTGTTTGGGAAATAAATTGCTCTACTTTTCCAACGTGAGAATATGTAAATTTGGATTCAAGAGGCTTTTTTCTCCTCAAAAATGTATACGCAAATTTTTTTTTTTTTCCCGACGCTTATACTAAGGGATTACGTGAATTGTATTCAAGTATAAAAAAGAAAAAAAAACTTGGTTTATTTTAAGAAGAATCCGTGCGAGAAAAGAAAACGGTATGTGTAAAAATTTCTTTTAAAATTTCTTTTTTTTCCCCTTTTTACGAATCGAACACTCTTTTCATATTGAAATATTTTCTTAAAACATCTTTTTTTTTGCTTTCTTAATATACAAGTGATCTAATTGATTGGACGCGTGAGCCTAAATTAAAAATAAATTAAATTTATTTACGTAACCAAATTTACGGGAAAAAGTATGAAATGAACAGTTTATTTTTTTTACAATCTGTTATTGCATTTTTTTTTTTTTTTGAAGTTTTTTTAAGCAATGACCTCATTAATTAGTTTTCTTCATGGATCAATATCGGAAAATGATCAAAAGAGAAATTGTTTGATCAATTTTGTGACACCACGGTCGTTTTTATCAGTGAGTACTTGGCTAAATAGACTGGGAATTATATAGTTTAGTTCAGCGGTGCTCAACCTTTTCTGATTCGCGGAGCCCTTTTCAGTGAATAATTTCTATGGAGGAGCACTGCTTAACTCCAGGTGCCCTTTTTTGTATATTATTTATACGGCGGTACCCTTTAGGCCTCTTTTTTCGTTTGTTTATCAAATTTATTGATATATTTTACTATTCTCCAGTTTCCGCGGAGCCCCTGGGAAGTGGGCTCCGCGGAGCACCGGTTCAGAACCACTGGTTTAGTTGATAATGACGAATCGTATGATTTGTTTTCCCATGTGAAGAGTGTTCTGATTCTGAAACACGAATTTATAACAATTTAACAATTATTTTCGTTCACGCGCACATTCGTTTACCAACGAACAATATTATCATCAGTCTCTGCCATATTTCGCTTGGATACACAAAACCGTAAGAAGGGAACATATTCATTTATAACAACAGTTTACTTGTATAATCACGGCGTCATCAATTTTTATGAATTGCTCGTTCGTAAATATTGACATAATAATATGCATATTTTTTTTTTCTTTCCTCCGGCTCCCTTGTCTGTCGGGCTATTACATATTATCTTCTTTACATAATACGTATGCATGAGATGCTGGTGCTGAAAGCGTTGATTTATGAAGGATAACCGGATTAATTTGGGAAATTCGAGACGGGAACTGGTGGAGAGATGCAGAGTATCCTGGAAATAATGGTGCAGGTATTAGAAAAGATACGATTTATCTGCGCTTGAAATTTAAGACGTAGAGATTTATAATACAGGGTGATCATAAAAACACATGCTTGATTTCCAGCAGATATTGAACGGGAAATGTGATAATCTCATCCGGACCGGACTCTCCGCAGCATTTACAACTCCAGTTCATTGAATGGTTTGTGAAGGTGCGTGCACATTGTGGAGTATGTGAAAATGTTCAAAGAAAAAAATATCAAAGTTAAAAAAATTTGTGGAAAAGAGTGATTATTTACGAGGTGCTCCATAAAAAAAACTTGAATGTATTTCCACCAGCTATTTCAGGACGAGTTAATCCGTCCATGTGAAGAGAGTGATTAAACTAAGTTTACCATATAGGGGAAGCCCAGTAAGAATTCGACCTAAGAGCCAGGATAAATGATTGAACGTCAGAATTCCGTCACTGGACGTATCCCGTTGCCGAGATCTCTTCCACCCCAGCTTCGTGGCAGCGTCTGGGACAAAGTATGTGCACCTAACAGTATGGTGTTGCGTGAGAATTCTCAGTGCTGTTATCTATATTTGAAATTGTGAGTGAAGTGTAATGATTGAATATTTGTACCGTTGCAGGCTACGAACCGGGCTGCGGGGAACGCAGCGTAGGCACGCAAAACGTAGGGTTTTTTAATATTTATTTTATACCACCAGTAAATGACGCTTTATTACGTTAATGTAAAATGCTCACACTTACAAATAGTCACCTCTGCATTTGAGGGACACTCCGAATCAGGGAGTAAGGGATTAATTATAAAGGGCGTCCCGTAAATTCGTAAATAATTTAACAACTCATAAAACTTGAAGGAATCGGCATATTTGAATTCGATTCACGAAAAAATTATTCTCACGAAGGGAGATTTTTTATATATATAAATAGTTAAAATTTTTGTTGATAGGGGGAGTGCTGAACAAAATCCCGGCACAAAAAAATATGCAAATCAGAGTCGTATAAAATGGAGGGTGTACGATTAACGGCTCATTTCTGAATTTTCCTGTTACTGACGCTTAGAAAAAGTTTTCATTGCGATTTTGACATTGGTGGATAAGGGGTCATTCACGTATTACGTCAGCATCGGGGGGGGGGGAGAGAAGGGGTTTCGGATTTGCTGACTTTTGATGACAAGGGGGGGGGTTTGAAGGTTGCTTACGTCATCAACCACCCCTTTTTGAAGATATGAAATATTCTAAGCTGCTGATGAAATTTTGCTGACAGAGGGGGGAGGGGAAGGGGGCCAAAAATGGCTGAAAATCTGCTTACGTAATACTTGAATGGCCCCTAAAGCACTGTTGGCTAAGTTGTTTCACTTCAGCCACGAATCGCCGGCTGAAGGTTTACGAACTTTTCGGACACAAAAAAGAGGTTGAAGAAAGGATCTGTGATTTGCTTTTGTGCAGCGCCTTTTATTGACTAAACTTGAACTAGTTTTCTTCTGTGTCCCTCTTCGTGCGAATAACCTTTCCGCAAACAGCACACATTCAAGTATAAAAATTCATAAAAATTGAAGGAATCGGTAAACTACATTCTTAAGAATTTATGACGCATCAGTACTATGAACATTATAATTCAAATATCTCAGTAAATATTACATTTAGAAACATGGAATTTTCTTTTGTTGGCCTCATTGGAGACAGAGAAACATTTTTGTAATTGGAAGTTAGAAGACAAGGGGACAGAGACGGTATAGAAATTTAAACTTTGTAAAGTTTCCATTAATACATATTTGTTCATTTGAACGACATTTAAGCTGATAAGACATTTTTTCTAATCGAAAATTGTCTCTAAAAACCAACGGTTCAAGAAATAGCCATTGAATATGGACAAGAGTGGACAACACTCTGTACCTTTTTACATTCACATCCAAAATGGATGAACTCCCTGACCCCCCTAATTCCAGAGATCGATCAACTGTTGCTCTTCAAAACCACTCGATGTTACGACATCGTCAAGATACGAGACGTAAACGGTACCCGAATCCGTGTAACATCATGAAACTTCCCGGAATATTACTGGAAGTAGCTGTATGTATTTCCCTATCCCGGAAGTATTGTGAAGCTTCATTTCCGTGAACATTCTCCTCACACACACACACACATCCCTCTTTCACCACCTAGTTATGATTCGTCGTGTCCTATTTTCCTCGCGGTGTTGTCCCGGACCGAAACTGATTTTCCATGCATCCTGACTGGAGTAAAAGGGTAGTAGTGAGTATCGACCAATTTCCTCTCTCCCGAATCCTTTCAAGTATAGGAGAATCCCAGGCTCTTTGTGAATCGGAGTACAGGGATTGAGGCGATTTATAAATAGCACGGCTTTCTCTCGCTCTTTCTTTGATGTACACTAGGCATTTTGGCTCCTCCTTTCTTGTACCTTTGCACTGAAAGGCTTCTTTCTTTTCTTTTTTTCTGACCACGGTAGCAGTAAAAATTTCAATTTTTCTGATGAGGAAGAAAGTCTCTCCAGTTTCATTCGCCGAGAAATTTTCGCCTAATTCCCACCGAAAATCTATGGTTCCAGTGTAGATGAGTTCAGGTATAGACCGGAATTATAACTCGAGAATAGTAATGTAGTCAAGACGCCGCTTAATAGGATCATGGATAATGTTATATTTATCACTTCTGCGAAAACGGACCAATATCATTACATGGGGAAAGAATCATTAATAATCATTATCAGGATGATGTCATAAAAATTTTTTGCGAATTCTGAAATTAAGGTTTGACTAAAAGTAATTTTTTTATCCTGTAAGTTATCGTTATCAGGCTGCAATACTATGTAGGAGGCTAGAAAGCGTTCTTCCTTCCTCCTTTTGATGACAAACATTCCCGTACTTAACTTAGTAATCGGTCCGTATTATTCGCTTTAGTCCAGGGAGGTACTCAACCTTTATTTAGCCGCGAGCACTGCCCATGCCCATCATCAAACGAGGAGCACCCTCACGAAAACTTTGACATAAGTATGCCTGAAATCTGTATAGTTGTATTTCTTGGATATAATGTTCACGGGATGATTAATTGAAGCTTTTATCAAGTGCTAGCGAGCACGAAATATCAGACGCGAGCGTGGAGCACTCTTGATACTTCGGGGAGCACCATGGTGCTCGCGAGCTACAGAAGATGGCTGCTCTAGTCCATTTATGTGTGGGGCTGCTTTTGCAATGGCCTTCCTGTAGTGCAAATATATAAGGAAAAAAAAAGGGCTTTCCTTCGGTTCTTGATCAGTTTTTTGCAGCTCTAAATACGGCGTTTTACCCGCGTTTAACGCTGTTCCCTCCCCCAAATTCTCTCCGTTGTTCGAATTTAAATATCTCATTGAATATTGCGCTTAGGAACATGGAGTTTTTTTTTTTGTTGGCATCAGGAGAGACAGAACAGAGAGAGAGCGTGACCAGGCTCTGTCACTTATGCGCTTTTAGCTCATTGCCCCGGTCGTACCGGAGAGAATTGTAAAAGACAGAGGGAGATTGAGGGGGGGGGGGCTCGTAAAGTACAATATCCGTTATACATACAATCGTTGTGACAATATATCTTCATTGGATATTCTTCAGGAGACAGGGCAACAACTTTTTAACTGGGTGTTGGGGCACACGAGGACTATAAAAAGTTTTTTTTTTTTAATTTTGATGACTATACAACCCCTTGAAACATGAATGACGTGTCTGAGTGCGACACGTTACTTCTAAACTTCTTCTAATTGGAAGTATACCTCTATAGGACAGGGATTCTTAACCTTTCTATAGCCGCGACCCAAAATCAGCAACAAGATGAGCTTCCCGACCCGTGTGACTGTTGTTCGAAATTAGTGAAAACAGTGACGCAATAAGTGCATTTGTAACAGGACTGTAAGTGGATATTTACGACTCATATCGGAAGCCCCCGTCAAGCCAGTCCGGTTAGTGACCCATAGCTCAGGATCCCCTGGCTGTTGGTGGATTTTTGTGACCCATCTCCGAAACACTCTGCTAATCATGCCTGGATGGTGACCCATAGCTCAAGTCCTTCGCTTGCTGGATGTTTACGACCAAACTCGGAAGCCCCAATCAATGAAGGTTGGGTCGTGATCCATAGGCCAAGAATTCTTGGATGTACGTGGATTTGTACGACTCTTCCCGGAAGCCCCTGCGAATCAGTTTGGATCGTGACCCATAGCTCAAAAATCCCTGACTGAGTAAATTTTTACTACCCATCTCGGAAAAACTCTGCGAATTATACATAGTCCTTAGTTATTAGTGGATTCAGATAACGCGACCTATCTCGGGAGCTCCCAGCGACCCCTGCTCTAGGAAGATCAACAGTTCGCCAGTAAAATGACGTACCCCCTATTTTCTAAGCACCATGTATATAAAACCGTCCCAGAAATAATGAACTATTTCAATAGCACTAACACACTATACACATAATTAATGCGACAAATTCCACAAAAGACATTGCCAATAATAAGAAAAAACTTAAATTATGCAGATGTAATACAGTGAGATCCATTTACTGTTTAAAAAAAATTAAATTCCGAATTTTTTATCAAAAAAAAAGAAAAAAAACTTACACTGTGATCTCTCACTATTCAACCCGAATATTTCTAAGATAAGATTAACGAGCGTGATACTATTGGAAACAAAGTAATCAGTGTTGTTGCATTGTAATAACTTCAAATTATGACTCTCATCCAGACCTGATAAAAGGATTGAAAAATCCCTACAGGTCACAAAACTGTATATTTATTTTTTCCTTTATTATTCCTTTATGGATATTGAATTGCTTTGTATTTTGATGTCCACTATGTTTTTTGTACTTTTGTCTGATTTTTTGTGTATGTATTTAAAATATATATATAAAAAAATGATGCAACCATATGTTACATATGAATTTATTTCATTTATGATTAGTGTGATCGTATTTTAGCAAGGCGAGAAAAACCGGGATCATGAGAAAGAGACATTAAATTCGTTTAGAATGTTGTTAAAAACGAGTTTGACTGTACAGTAAAATCTAAAATCGCACTCTTCCAGTATTAGTAAGTGGTCAAATGTCATCATGTCAAGTCCGGATTATATACAAATTGCAGTTGGATATTTTGGGGTTTTTTTTTTCAGTATTTATGCGAATAAATGCATAAAATCAAAGAATTTCTAGAATTAGTGCATATTTTGAAAGTTTTCTTTAAGCTCAAACACATTTTGTTTTATAATTTTTCAAATAAATATTGCTAATAATATTTTCACAACATCGGGGTTTTCTCCCCCCCCCCCCCCCACACACACACATGGGATTTAGTTAATCAATACAGAGGTTCGCAATATTGTATTTTCCGAAGATCAACCCATTTTATTTCTAAGGCTATTTCCAGACATATGCCAAACGTGTTCAATTTCTTTTTCTTCTTTTTTTTGGAATAGAGTCAGAATTCTTTTGTTACTGGTATTTCGTTACTGAGCAGCTGCAACAAACTAGGAATGAAAAATATGTAAAACTTAATTTGCATATGCAGTATATACACGTGTGGAGATATTTTTTTTGTAAATGAATATGCGCTAAGAAAATAGAAAATGGGAATTTTTAAAAGATATGCTTTTTTTGCATATTTTTTTAATGCATATTTTCTCTTTCTTGGTACATATATCAAAATTGTTAACTTTTTCAGGATTTTTCTCTCTCTCTTTTTCAACATATTTTGAGTTTTTAATGCATATTTTGGCATTTCTAAGTGTACATTTCGGCATTTTTAAGTGTACATTTTAGCATTTTTAAGTGTGCATTTTGGCATTTTTAAGTGTACGTTTTGGCATTCTTAAGTGCATAATTTGACATTCGTAAGTGTATATTTTGGCATTTTTAAGTGCATATTTGCATATTTTTAAGTGCATATTTGCATATTTTTAAGTGCATATTTGCATATTTTTAAGTGCATATTTGCATATTTTTAAGTGCATATTTGCATATTTTTAAGTGCATATTTGCATATTTTTAAGTGCATATTTGCATATTTTTAAGTGCATATTTGCATATTTTTAAGTGCATATTTGCATATTTTTAGATCATATTTCGCCACCTTTTTAGTGAATATAATATAGGCTCTAGTCATCATCGAGATTTATCTCATCACACACATAGGCAAGGTTTTTAATGCAAAAACATAAAAAAAAAATCGATGAATGTCTAAATTCTGGCTGCAGGGTGTCCACCCAGTAGCCGGTTGCCATTATTACGTTATTATTGCTGTTGTTATTATTATAATGGTAGCACGTTCTAAATGAACCCTCAGTATCTTATTGGTTATTCCGATCACGTCCATTACCAAAAAAAGATTCTCCGATGACAAACAAGTAGTAAAAATATTTTCAACAAGTAAAAAAGCAAATGGACCAAAATAAAAAACGAAAAGAAAAGACCATAAACTATGGAAAACGTGAGAGAGTTTTATTTTCATTTTGTTCGATTCCAATCAGCGCTAATGTTAAGGGCTCAAGATGGCGTCGGAATTCTGGGTTACCATCCTGTCCAAGTAGGTTAATGTCGCTAGTTTTACAAGGAGATGGGCTGTGTAAGAGAATATATTACACTTACAAATCGTTAGTCGAAAACTGGTTCTGGTTCTTGGTAAAAGAAAAGAGAAAGCTGTCAGTTTGTCCATTACCTGGTTGTGTCGTTGTCTAGCTAGACTATTGGGATGCGACAGTGTTTGGATTGAGAGACGGGATGTCATAATACCAGACGTGAAAGAAAAGAGAGAGAGAAATGTCTTGAAAGAACCTTGTCGTTGAGTTTTTATTGCGATTTTTTGTTTTTTCTGCTTTATTGCTGGTCA
This sequence comes from Pholcus phalangioides, assembly GCF_987345545.1. Lineage (NCBI taxonomy): Eukaryota > Metazoa > Arthropoda > Arachnida > Araneae > Pholcidae > Pholcus > Pholcus phalangioides. The sequence continues at coordinate 38,240,426 of NW_028301596.1, read as the reverse complement.
GTGAACCCGTGAGTCGTAAATTTACGACATTTTGTGCTCATATGACTAGCTGTGATGAAGGCAGGAAGTAAGAGTTTGGATAATATGATCCAAAGAATTATGTTCAAGTAAATTGTTTAACTCATTTTCAGTTTTCCATAGTCATTTCGCAAGTGCGGAAATGGACTGTGAGGATTAGTCCCCCAATTCCCAATGCGCGGAACTGTCTATACACCAGTACTATGTATGACGGCTGCACCAGAAACTGACAGATGTCTTCATTAGAAAAATGAACAATCAATGAATCAAAACAGTTATAGGCGTTGTATTCGGGCAAGTGCCAAGCACAAACAATCGAATCCCATTATAACGAGCTCCAAGAGACCGGAGAAATCACTTGGTTATTGCGAAATTTCGTTAAAAAATAATGCCAAATTTTAGCATTGTTCCTATGTAAAATTATCTGGAGGATTAGAAAAGTGTTCGTTAAAACGGGATTTGACTGCATCGCATTTAACGTCAAGAAATGTAATGCTCTATAAGATGCATAGTTCTATATTGTTAAGTTTATGAACCACCCATCCGGTTTCATCTTTTGAAAATATAGTCACAGCAGATTATTTACTATTTAGACCAAATAGAACTTAATCTGAATTAACGACTGAACTACCAGCAAAATTGTCATTTACAGATTATATATGCTTTCGGTGATTACTTACCGCTATTCATGTAGATTTTATTGCAAAAAGTAATTATTTTCTATCAAACCGCAAACTGTAACCAACTAATTTCAATCGTCTAATTAAATTATTTTTATCTCATTATGGCTAAATAGAAAACGATGTCCATTTTGAACTTATTAAGCATTCTAATGAAATGAGATATTTCGAAAAATTCAATTTAAAATCCTCTTTTTTTTTTTCTCAATTTAAAAACATTACAAAGAAAATACACAAATCCGAGTCAAAAATATTTTTCTTTTACCGTAACTCTTAGAAAAACGATGGGAAGTTATTGCGAAATGTTTCATTTCAAACTAATATCAGTCTCGGAAACTTATTATTAATTCACAGAAAATGAAACATTAAAAGATCCTAAAACGAAAATTCAGAAAAGAAGTTAATTTGTTTGAATCTTTGAGATTTTATTTTATTTTATTTTTTTCAAAGAAGTAAATTTCCATTTTCAAATTTACATCTTGAAGAATTTCTAGTATCTTTTTCTTTTTTTCCTCAATTGATGCCACTTATAGGATTCACTCGTTTTTGACTCTAGGCAATTACAGGAAAATAAGCCCTTTTTTTCAAATTAACTCAATTTAATGGGTTTCTTTAACTTATGCAACTGACATTCGGATTAAGAGGAACGGAAAGAAATTCTGTTACGGTATGTTAAAAGCTACGCCATCTTGAAAATAACAGACTGTTTTTCATTTCTTCTTCAAAACGAAATTGAATTTTTTGTTATCACTGAGACGTTTCTCGTATTTATATTCAAATAAGAATTTGGAAATTTGTGGAAAATCAATCTATAAAAAAAAAACATTAAAAATTTAAATAAAAAACTATTAATTCAAAAAAAAAATGAATAAGAAAAATACGAAAATGATCTAAAAAGTTTTTTGAATTAAGTAAAAATTGAAAAAAAAAGAAAAAGAAAAAATAACAGAAGATAAAAAAGTAAACGTATTTGATGTAGTTATTCAAGAAAAACTTTGCCTGGTTTTCATTTCAAAGAAATTTTTAACACACGTTTTAGAAGCAAACAAATATAAAAAACTAAATTTATTTATCATTGAAATATCCGACTACATTGAAAACGCCATTTTGAAAGGAAATATCTGTTTTTATCTTTTAATGAAAGCTTTGTTTTTTGTGATCCCAAAATAGGCCTTGTTTTGTTTATATGACGCCCAGGACCGAAGTTACGTCTACTTTAATGTTGCGTTTTTTTACATAAAATCAGTCATGAATACAAACTTTAAACGAGTTTAACGGAGAATGTTGTTTTTGACATTTTACTTCAGTTTGAAACGTGATTTCTAAAAATCTATATTCATTGTTAATTAGGAAATTTTAATATAATATTCTGCTATGTATTGTTGAGGTTATGATCAAAATCTGAGGTCTATCACACGTTGGTCTAATTAGAATGCTTTATAGACGATATGTAGGATGAAATTTCAAAAACTTCACACGTTCGTTAACATATTTGAGTGTGACTTATACCATAGCATACCATACGATCCAATAACTTATGAATGCCTGCACCATCACATGCTGAATGTAAACTGTGAAAATAACAGAGAATTCCATTCATAGAGCTTTTTGCAATCGTGTTTCGAATATTACAAGAATTTTGCTTAAAATCCGACATAAAAATGACTTTCTCACAGAAAATCTCATAGGTGTAGTTCAAAATATTTTTTTCTCACCATTTTTAGACACTTTCTATCAAAAAATATCCTTAAAATTTACTCCAGAACCATTTCATCAAAAAGTTCTCTCGAACGCGGTCGGATACCTTAAAACAGGTTGAAAATTTCTCTTTGAATATTTATTTATTTTTTATTTTTTTCCTAAAATAAGTTTCTTTAAAATTCTTAAAAATCGATTAAAATTATCGATAAATGATGATCGATTAGTAATTAAAGATTTCAGAGAGACTACTTTGCAAAAAATCATCTCTCAGACATTTTCCGAAAAATATATTTTTCTTCTACATTAAATCATAAAATTAGAAAAATTCTTTATAATAATATTTTAAAGACGTAAATTTTTTTTATAAGACATTAAGAATAATACATATATCTTCATTATATATATATATAATTTCAGCATCTCAAACAATTCTTAAATTCAAGAATTCTCGAATCTAATCAGAATCGAGATTTTATATAGAACTTATAAAATTATTCGTTTTCTATTACACATAAAACCATAAAATTAATAGCACAAAGAATTACACAATATCCGTAATATACTTGCTGCTGCCCGGTAAGCACTAAATCATTGAAAAATTTAAAAATTCAATGTCACAGCGTTGAAAAGCTAGCAATCACTTACCCCGGAAAGGAAACAATCTAATGTAGAAATTAGAGAGCTGTGGTGACACCAAATGATATTTAATGGCATGAATGAGACGCAGCGAACGTGACGATGAATATTTGATCCAAAAATTATATTTTTCGCTGGTGTATATATATTATTTGATGAGCAGTGTGCGGACATCTGATTTTCAAATTAGAGATGATTGTTATGTAATTTTCATTATTCATGTTGTAGGTCTGCCGGCGTTCTCATGAGACTATTTTTATAGGAAGCCTCAAGTAATGGGAACCACAAAATATATGAAACTCCGTCATTAATGCTTTCGAAAGTATTCTGACTAGCCAAAATCGCATATGTTGACCTCATTAACAATTCACTCTGATCGAACCGCGACATTTCTGCAAGTAAGTAAAATAATATTTCATTAGAAAATTGAATAGAATAATATGAGAGAAAGTAAAATACTGTTTGAATTTAACAATAATTGTAACTAGTTTCGAGAACAACAGGCCTGCAACGGTACAATTCTTCAATCATTACGCTTCACTCACAGTTAGAAAAATTAGTGGCAGATGGCAGCACTACGCATAACAAGCATTACACAGAAAAAAACTTCGTTAGGTCCACAACGCGTACACGAAAGTTCCAACATGTACCAATTCGTTACATGTTCCGCAGAGGAATATGGACGAGGTGCATATATGGTTTAATAAGTATTAACTAGTTTCACGATTAACATTCGGGATTGTTTCTCACACTTATTTTCCTGTGATAATCGCAATTTGCTGAAGTTAGAGCTCATTCTTATACATAATATTTTGAAATTATATAAGAAGAAAGATAGCAGAGAACTCTCGAGATAAATTAGATATCGATTCAAATTTTAATTATGAGAATTTTATTAAGTGGAAAGCGTGAAACGCAGACAAAAAAATCAATGAGAATTCTTGTAAAAATTCTCAGTAAGGTTTTATAGTAGATGAAACGCAATGAATTGTAAAAACATGAACAAAGACTTTTTCTGGTCTTGTTCAGAATCGATAACGTAACATTATAAAATATACGAGAGAGATAAAACAATCGTGAAATACGTTTCTTCGGAAATGACACAATCGAAATTTCGCATTGAAAAGCACGTTTTCTTTGAAAAAAAAGGCAATTTTCGTATGAGAATAGCAAAATCAATACTACTTTAAGGAAATAGGGATTACTATTGCGTGTCGTTTGGATATTCGAAAATGCCTTGAATATATAAGGTATTGTTTTCAATCTTCTCGTAATGTTAATATGATGGATGATTTTTCGAACTCTGGGAAGAATTAACCGACTTTTATTTCGATCGTATGGATGACACGAACTTTCACAATTTTTAATATTTATCGTGAATTATTCTGTACCCGTTATAAACAAGCAATTTTGTGGTTCTCGATGCAGATAAGATGGAAATATCTATAATTTATATTGTTTCACCCACTCTAATTGTGTGATTCTAACAGAGGGACAATCGATGGAATATGATCAAGTGTTTTCCTAGATGTTTATCGATAGCAATTTTGGAATTATTAATTCTTCAAGTATAGTAATCTCAAATGACCTTGCCAAAATTCTTGATTAAATTGCAGTTTTTATATTTTTCTTATGAGATAAGTGTGTTAATTAGAGATGAAAATTAATAATCAGAAAAAAATTTTGAAATGATTTTATCAGCCACCTCGTTGGGCATTTTGCCTGTTGTGGCGTTGTATTTGTATTTGTAGGTTTGTAATTTTTTTTATAATAAATGTAATGAGTAAAAAAAGGATTAATAAGTTGTGAAATCGGCTGAAGTGGTTTTTTTTTCAGTTTAATTAGAGTGATCAATATTAATAGTAATATTTTAACAGAAATTTATGAAATTCGAGAAAAAAATTTCATTTGGAAGATGTAGAGTTTTTATTTGGAAAGTAAATATATATATGTAAATATAAAAAAAATAAGTAAAAAATAGAAAAGTAAGAAAAAATGAGGTAATAGAAAAAAAATGGAAAAGTGGTGTAAAAATATCAAAAATGAATTTGAAAAGAAAAAGAAGTAAGAATGAAATAGAAAAGAAGTAAGAATGAAATAGAAAAGAAGTAAGAATGAAATGGAAAAAAAAAACTGCGAAAAGTGAATTCAAAAATGAAGCAAAACATGAATTGAAAAAAATAACTAAAAATGCATTGAAGGAGAAAGAGAAGTAAGAGAAAAAGAAGCAAAATAAAATATTAAAGCAGTAAAAGTGCATTAGAGAAAAAAAAATGAATCGAAGAAAATGATGTAAAAATGGAGTAAAAATGAAGAAATCAAGAAGTAAATATAAGTTATAAAGTGAAAAAAAAGGAAGTTGAATAGAAATGTAAAAAAGTTTGAAGAAAAAGAAAAAAAATTGAGAAAAAGAAATAATGTAGAAAAGAAGTAAAAAAAGTAAAATAATGGTTTTGGTACATAGAAAGAGTTAAAAAGAAATGAAACGGAAGCAAAAAGTAAATTGGAAAGTATACTAATATATACTGCTCACGGTAAATTTCCAACTATAATTTACACAGTCTATTCAGTTCTCCCCTCCCCTTTCATTTATTATATACTAGCCATAACCCCCCCCCCTTCATTTATTATAAACTGCCCGGGTTTTCTTCAATTGCTGGGAGGATTGAAGAAATGGTAAAAACCATTATAAAGGAATAAACTGTTGTACACATACTCTTTCTTTCCAACCGAGCACAACTCAGGTCTATCACCATTTATGGGCGATTTACTACTTAGTGAGTTGTGCCGGAGGTGTAACTGTGTGAGTGTACCTAACAGTCTGACTGCATATGTAGTGTTGTGTTTTGATTTTTCAGTGCTGCCATCTATGTTTCACAAGTGAAGTGAGTGATGTGTTATGATTGAATTTGTACTGTTTGTAGGTCTGTTGCTCTCTGTGGCGAGACGGGGAGATCGGCTCGCATTCGCGCCTTGAAGTTGGGAACCACAGAAAACCAACGTCAGCCGACCACCACTATGGCGACGGAGGAGTTCAAACCCGGTGAGTCCGTCACTATGACCACTCGATCACCATAGCGGCTTGTACACATACTGGCATCATTAGAGATGTGATAAACCATTGTAAAGGCATATGCATGTCTGAAACCCATTGTTGGGAACCACGATAACCAAAGTAAACGTTCCGAAAGTGCTTGTTGAGGCCGCAAAACTATTGTTGCCTGACAGTTTTTCGCCCACTTCGGGCATTTGTACAGCTCTGACGAACTTTTAAAGTAGTCTACGGTTCAATCCCGGTCCTGTTCGATATATATGCAAAATCTGGCGACGATCGGCCTAAAACTGTAGATTTTTATAAAGAACAGACGTACATACTTTCACATTTATATATAAGATATCATTATTATTTGTTATAATTGTACTGAATGTTCGGTAAATATCTACTCTATAATGCTGTGATTGCCAGTATGAGCCAAGTCGGCTTATTGGCAATTTTTTTTCCTGTTCCTTGCATAATATTTCTATCTTGAAAAAATAAAATATATTAATTGATTGAAAAGTTAAAAAAAAAAATTAAGAAATGCAAAACAAAAAAAAAAATATAAAATATGGTAGAAAAGTAAAATTTAAGAAAAATAAAAAATAGAATTATTTTAAAAAGTATAAAAGAAAAGACATACACGTGTGATTATTTTTGAAAAGCAGAATTTTTTTAAACATATTTAAAACTGTTTTAAAATTTCTAAACATTTTCTAAATTGTTTTAAAATTTCTAAAAATTTTCTAAATTGTTTTAAAATTTCTAAAAATTTTCTAAATTGTTTTAAAATTTCTAAAAATTTTCTAAATTGTTTTAAAATTTCTAAAAATTTTCTAAATTGTTTTAAAATTTCTAAAAATTTTCTAAATTGTTTTAAAATTTCTAAAAATTTTCTAAATTGTTTTAAAATTTCTGAAAAATATTTAAATTTCTAAAAAATATTTAAAATTGTTGAGAATCAATTAAAAAATCCACAATCTATATATTATTGATTTCAGAGAAATTGCATTAATTAAACGTTACTCACAATTTTATAGAACAATATGCGTATAAATAAACATTACGATCTGATAAATTTGGAAATTATATACTTCAATTTCCCAACCCGCAATTCATAGACCTAAAATATATAAGCCGACAACAAAGAAATTCCAATGTATAATAGCAGAATGTGTGTGTAGTAAATATTTCTGGAAATACGAAAATATCGTATATTTTTGTAGTGCTTTTTCATATCTCATAAATATTCCTCCCAGGTTCCATACATCCTTCGAGTTTATTTGTCGTTATTATGCGTGAGATGGGAATTCCATAGATTCCGTACCAATAAGTATTCCGCGAAGCAAAGCACTCCGTGAGAATGTAGGTATATCCCTCCCTCGTGAACTGTATAATTTTAAGAGGAATCGGTCATCCTCTGGGGAAGATTCTTGGATTCTCTCTAAGAATCTCCACGAAGAGAGAGAAATTAACTTCTCTCTCTATATATATATATATACACACACATACAACTATATCAACCGATTCCCACCGATTAAAGCTGGGATGTTTTAGCTAAAAAGCCTTCTTACGAGTCATTTTCTCCGTCCCAGAATCCTTACATTCACTGACTTCAAGACTTAACACGAAATTATTCTCGAAATGTTCTGTAAGACGCTGCGGCTTATTTAAGATGATTAAGCCTTTGAGGTAACAAAGGGATTTCCAATTTTCCTTCTCACCTCTCGCGCTCAATTCGTTCCGCCGTGAGTGAAATTATGTATGTACATAAAATATGCATAAAAGGCTAAATCTGCGCTTGATTCGGAAGAGTTTGGCTCTTTCGGTGTTGCGTTTACGGTCACCCGTCATCTATGATAATGAACAGTTAATGTTATATTTTGTATGTCTGTAGTTAGAATGTAGCGCGTAATTTACTTGAAATTTGTTGGGTGGATTTTCTTGTTTAATGCGCTTTCTTCTTTTTTAGCTCATAAACCACTCTCTGGAAAAGGCTGTAAATTTCTGGTTTAATCTAGCGGAAAGTAGAAAAGGTAACAGTTGTTTTTATTGCTTGTAAGAAGTTAAAATATGTTACCATCTTGGATATTTCTGTCAGTGTTTATTACCTTAATTTCTTTATCGGATATTGAAAACTGTCTCGTCAAACGAACCAGTGAAATTCCATGCCGTTACTTTACCCTCTCACAAGTACTGAGGAAACATTTCGCCTTCTTGAAAGCCTTTCATTTTAGAAGAACTTTGTAAAGCTGATTTGCCAATGGAACGCATTTTCATATTCCCCCTCCTCTCCCAACTTTGCACCTGCTGAAAATTGCAAGAAATAAAAATTTTCTTCATAAAAAAGATGTAATTTCGCAGAGAGTTCAGTAATTTCTGCTATGCCGGTGGAAGGGTTAAAAATCTCCAACAATCAAATTGGATTTCCGAACAGTAGCTTTTTGGGGGAGAGAAGGGGAAGGGAACTCTCCAGGGTTGTTTAGTCAGGGTTGTACACTGCCTTAATGCGAATCAGTTTTGTCGCCAAGTACTCAGTTTAGTTCTGCATTAGCTGTATAAGCTAATTTATAGTAAAACGCCATATATAAGCTAAGGACGCCAAAAAATATACTCGATGCGCGTTTGCTAAACTGGTTCTTGAGACCCGTCTTATCACATCAGCAAATCCCATTAGAATGAAAAACTGATAACTGTTTCACACGCCATTTCAAAGGATAAATTTCTCATCATATTAACACAATTGTATAAATACCGGAGTCGACAGTCTTGAATGAAATTTTTGTCTTCCATTTCTGTCGATCGTAACTGTGCCAAATCATGAGTAAATGTTACATTTGACAAGTAAATGTTACATTTGACAAGTAAATGTTACATTTGACAAATAAATGTTACATTTGACAAGTAAATGTTACATTTGACAAGTAAATGTTACATTTGACAAGTAAATGTTACATTTGACAAGTAAATGAAAAATCTAATTTTAATAGAGTAATGAGTGTTCTTCAGTCCATGACCCAGACAGTGCATGAATTTGGCTAACCTTTCATCTATTTCCACTTTAAATTTTTTTTATCTGATTAGCCAGTATTTTACAATATTTCATTAAAGAAGCCGGCAGGAACCGCTTCCGTGATTTAAACCGAGACCTATTAGGGCAGGGTCGGCAATTCGGCTAACAGCTCAAAGGGCTAACATCAAAAGCAATTTTCAATCTTCATCAACCGTGCAAAAAAAAAAAATTAGATAAATAAACGGAGAAATTTTCCTAATCTATATTAAAAACATACACTAATTAAATGCTTCGCTAGCTCGAAAAATCATACTCAAAATAATTAAAAACACGAGCATTACCTTAATAAGTAACATGTAATTACATGCATTAAAATACACGTGACAACCTCGCACGCTTGGTTTTGGAGGTTGACTACAAACAACTTGATTCCATATTCATGACATGGCCATAAAATGCGAAGACCTTTAATAGGAGGGAGACGCGTGTTTTACGTATAATCTCTCTTATTGGCCTTATTTCCCGCATCTCTAAACAGCTACTTTGTAGGTAATAAAAGATAAGAGCACCACGCGTTGCTGCTCATTGCATTTTGTGTAATTTAGTTAAGTTACAGCTCGCAGCCAGCGGCCATCGAAATGAAAACAGCGTTGACGTTTGAAGCGCAGAGACCCATAATGAGTTTTACTTGTAATTTTACTGTTTTTTTGGCTTTCATTTTCTGGATTACTGGATATGTCCACATATATTAGATACTAGCTACAATTCCCGGCTCTGCCCGGGTTTCCTTTAATTACTGGGAGGATTGAAAAAGTGACAAACCCTTACAAAAGAATAAACTATTATATATAATACGGGCAGCATTAAAGAAGTGGCAAACCATTGTAAAGGCATATGAATGTCTGGAACGCAATGGTAGAGAACCACGGTGATCAAAGTAAGCATATCGAAAGTGATTGTTGAGGCTAAGAAACTATTGTTGCCCGACAGTTTTTTTACCCAATTGGGGAATTTGCCCAGCTCTGAAGAACTTTTGAAGTAGCCTATCGTTCAAGTCGGGTCCCGTTTGGTATATGTAAAATTTGACGACGATCGATCGAAAATTGGATTTGTATCGAGAACGAACGAACGTGCGCACGCACACACACACACAAAATAAATAAATTTTACGTGTGTATAGATTTTCTCAAAACGCCACGGTGGGAAAAAATTGTTAAAAAAATTACTTCAACGGGTGGTTGATAAGCCCACGGGTAAAAGTATATTGTGGTTGAAAGCCACCTGGCTATAAGTACCAACCTGTAATGAAATTTCACCGAAAAACAATTCATCGACGAAAAATTCACCGATTAACAAGTTACCGACAACAGTTCGGCATGAGTCAGTGAGCCACTGACAAAGTGGTTAGTGTTGGTGAGTGAGCGACATAGAAATAGAGTAAGTGACTTAGCGAGTAAGTGTCATGATGAGCGACCCAGTGGTAGACTGAGAGATCTAATGAGTAAGCGAGTGACAGAATGAGTGACCTGGTGATTGAGTGCGTGAGAAAATGAGCGACTTAGTGAGTGAGCGAATGACAGAATAAGTGACCAGCTGACTGAGTGTATAACAGAATGAACAAACCTAGTGAGTTGATGAAAGAATGAGTGACCTAGAGAGTAAATGACAAAGTGCGCGACCTAGAGATCAAGTGAGTGACCGGCCTACTAAGAGTGTGATCGAATGACATAATGAGTGAAATTGTGAGTGAGCGACCTGGTGAGTAAGTGATATAATAATATATAATCGGCAATGATATATACTCAATGATAAATAATCAGCAGCTTAGTAAGTAAATGATAGAATGAGCTACCTAGTGATTGACTGAGTGACCTTGTGAGTGAGCTAACTCTGTGACAGAGGCCGCTTTCACTCACTCCTTCACTTGCTCACTCGATCATTCATTCGCTCATGTCAAACTAATGTCGGTGAATTTTCCGGACACTATTAATGCACATCAACCATTATGCACAATGTTTTTATTTAGTGAAACATTTGGAATTGATGGAAAAAATATGTTACTAGGCTAAGATGTGAAATTATAATTTTGTCAACGTCAATTGCCCTCAAAAAAAAAAAAAAAATAAAAATAAAAATAGCCCCCCCCCCCCATGCATCTGAGCCTCTCTAGTGAGCCCATGTCTTGAAACGGAAAGGCTGTCAATATAGTGGGTATTTAGGCCGGGATTACACTATAAAAGCACAAGTGCTTGTGTAAAACTTGAAAAATACAACAAATAAGATGATCGGTTACATTCGAGCAAATGCAACCGATCAGTTCATTGCTGGTTGTGTTTTTAAAGTTTAATAAAAGCACTTTTACAAAACTTTTATAGTGCAATCCCAGCCTTATACTTAAGGCTCGTGCGTTAAGACAGCACCTTGGTTCTATGAACAGTTCTGCTGGATTTTGAAATGTGTCACTTTTTATTCGTCTATGCAGATTATACGTAGGGAATTACACCAGCATCTTTATAACTGTGCCAAGAAACTCAACCGCCAAACATGGGCAAAAACTAACCATCGACAATACAGCGGCAACCCCCCATATAAAGTGTGTTATCATAATCATCAATTCATGACGATCGATATCAAAGCCGATATAAAATTCAGTGCGCGATAATCATGCAAACGATGACTCGAAAAAAAAAATAATAATAATAATAATAACCCCTCGTTGATATTCGAAATAAATGATAGTCACTCTCGCTCCTGAAAAATGGACCTACGACTACGTTAAGTGATAAAAATTTATTCACCATCGAATGATAATGGTGATTACATCCGAAAATATCGTTAGAAATCAATGCTAGTGACATCTTCATTCCAATTTTTTTTTCCAAGTGAAATTCCTTGACAATTTCCTTACATGTATAGAGTTGATATATATATAAAAAAAAAGTCATTTCCTGCCCAAAAAAGGGACGCGAATATTTATTTATAGCTTAAGGCGCTGAGAGTGTGCGTCCCATGACAGACATTGAACACACACACACACGGCAAGAGAAGATTAAAAGAGAAGAAAACTATTAGTTCCGCTTCGAATACCTTCTTCTGAATCTGACAAACGTGAATGAATAATATACATGCATATGCGGAAAAAATATGAAAAAAGAAAATCCAAAAATTTCGTACACGATGGAATAGTGTGGGAAAAAAAAAAATGCTCTTCCAGAACTAACTTGTAGCACCTATTAGTTGCGAGTGTGTCTTGTGTGACTTCCTTTTATTGCCACGCAAATGTCTTTGATGTCTGTTTTTCTTAGTCTTGAGGAAAAAAGAAAAAAAAATTGTTTTTCTTATATTTTCCAGCAACAATTGCTTCCTGAATTGTTGTCCTTTTTTTGGATCCAAATACAGTGGAACCTCGTTTATACGACGTTTCAATCGACCGGGTCAAAACATCGTATAAATAGCCGGTATTACACTATGAAATTTTTGTTATAACTCTTTGATAAAATTCGAAAAATCCAACCAATAAACTCACCGGTTGCATTTTTCGAGTTTGATAAAAAAAACTTTTATCAAAATTTTATAGTTTAATCCCGGACTTACATCCCTATGAAAGTTTGGTAAAAGTCCTTTTATAAAACTCGGAAAATGCAGCCAATAAAGTGTCACCGGTTGAATTTTCTAGAATGTAACCAATAACCTTATTGGTTAGATTTTTCAAGTTTTATAAAAGGGGATTTTATCAAACTTTTATAGTGTATTACCGGCCCAAGTCGCATAACTGAGACTTTCCTTGCGGAAAAAAAAGGCTCCACCTCCCCTCCCAACCAACATACAGTACAAAATATCCATTAAATTTACTCAGAAATATTCAAATAAAATCATTGTGTTTGATTGCAGCTTGCGTTTTCACTGTCTACAGCAGTATACGTTCAACCCATGGCCCGCGTAAGATGTGGCCCTCGGTGTCATCTACTGAGACATGATTTTATAAAAATAAACTAGGTGGCACATTTCCATATCAGGTAAGTGACCCACAGCACAGTTTCTGATCGCAGTATCCCGCGGCACATTTTCAAATCACTAAGGTGACTCACGGCATATTTGTAGATCACTAGAGCGACCCGCTGCAGTTCCAGAGCACTCAAGTGACCCCGAACAATAGTTCCAGATCGCTGAAGCCAACCGCGGCCTATTTACATACCACTACTAAACCATACATGAACCTCGTTCATATTCCTCTGTGGAACCTCTAACGAATTGGTACATGTTGCCATGGCCTATTTACATGCCAACGCGGCACAGTTCCATAGAACTAAAGCGATTCATCGCACATTTCAAGATCATTTAGTGACCCGCGGCACGTTTAAAAATAAGCGCGGCCCAGTTCCAGATACGAATGACCCACGGCGCATTCCCACATCACATGAGTGATCCTCGGCGCTGTTCCAGCAGATCACTTAATTAAGGGGCTGTGACACATTTCAAGTCAGTGAAGCGGTTCGCACTTTCCTAGAGGTTGAACATCCTTGGTCTGAGAAATCAGGGGGGGGGGGTGTGTTCAACCTCTAGGAAAGTGCGGACCGCTTCAACGCCTTTGGTCTGAAAAATCGTGGCCAAGCGGGGGCCACGGTTGGTCTGAAAGTCAGTCTAAGAAATCGAGCGCATTTTATGGATATAAATTACGTTATTTTCAAAAAGATTTGGAATTCGAGTCGAAGCGACAGCATCGAACAATTGAGGTGTTTCCAGTCGAATAAATGAATTTTTTTAGCATCAAAAATGCACCAATTGCGACCGGAGCGAAACGTCGTATAAACGAGAAGGTCGTATAACTGAGCGACGTATAAACGAGGTTTCCCACTGTACACACACACCAAACACGATCATGGCGGAAATGGGCTTCACAGTGAGTTTTTTCTCTCCCTTAAACACGTTCGAATGGCTATTACACTACGTACTACCCTTGACCGATGTTTTTTTTTTTTCTTTTCCTTTTCTTTCACGGAATGTGGTACAAGGATCGTTCGTGACGTATCTGCGAGATGCCATTGGCCCCTGTCGTGTTGTTGATGTTGTGGAAAGTTGATGGTTACAGGAAAAGTTTGAGAGAAAGTATGAAATATATCAATTGAGATTTTTATAAACAGTTTGGTCATTGAGTATTGCACACGTTTTAATGCTAATGAAGTTTGCTGCTCGTGGTAATATGAAGTTTTCATTAATTCATAGTTTATTACATAGCACCAAAAGACTTGAAGAAAATGTATTTGGCTCAGTCAATTCTCTCGCGAGGGCCTGTGTAACAATGAAGAAGCTGATCGCTGGGCAAAAGAAGCCGCAGAAGATGGAACTCCCACCAACGACATGAAGAGCCCGTCCCTCATATACTGCAAAATCCAGACACGGGTGGGAGATGCTAAGGTCTATCGCCATGGCCAATTTACTACCCAATGAGTTGTGCCGGAAGTGTGTGTACCCCAACAGTCTGAGTGCGTATCTACTACTCCATAAACTCTGGTCATATCGCTATATTGCATTTTACTGCCATTAATGAGATGGATATATAATATCTATATCTACCTTTGAAGACCGGACACAACCCGCTTCCCATCTCAGAGAGATGAAGCGTTCCCGAATCTCTAAGAATATCCAAATATATCCCGAATCTCTTCGAAGATCTATATCAAACGGGGTTCGAACTCGGGACCGTGACAGCAACCTTCACGGTGGTAGACGAGCATCTTACCACCACGCCACTCGGGCGCAAAATTCTCATCTCTGCCCCTTATCGGGAGTGCGCATCTAGTGTTGTGTCTGATTTTTTTCAGTGTTGCCATCTATATTTCCGAAGTGAAGTGAGTGAGTGAAGTATAATGATTGAATAGTTGTACTGTTTTGTAGGCCTGGTTGCTCTCTGTGGCGAGACTTTTTAACGGGAGATCGGTTCGCACTGGCGCCTCGAAGTTAGGAACTACAGAAAACCAACTTCTGTCAACCACCAATGTGGCGCCAGAGGGGTTCGAACCGATGCTTCTCGACTATTATATGGGATTCGTCGCTTTCCGAGATGATAGTGTTTATCGGAGAGATCGACTCACCATTTGCGCCTTGACGTTGGGAACCACAAAAAAAAGAGAGAGAAAAAAACCTTCAGCTGACCAACGACCGCGTTTTTTACCTAAACCCAACTTTTTCTTTTCAGCCTAACCGTACTATTTTTTCACTGTTGTATGGATGAATATTGCTGGCTTATACTTTCCGGCATCCACACTAACATAAGCGGATAGAGACTCCTCGTAAGGGGGGGGGGGAGCGAATTACCGAATATAGTAAATATTATTTTAATAGAGTATAGCAGTGGTTCTCAACCGGTGCTCTGTGGCCGCTTGAGGAAAATAAAAAAAAACAGTAAAATTAAAAAAAATTATTATAAATATTTTTAAATAGTAAAAATAAATCAGTAACTTTGATGAATAATTATGTAATGGGCCTACGGGGCTCCGCCATTGAATTTTTTTAACTAAAAAGTGCTCCGCGAGTCAACAAAGGTTGAGAACCGCTGGTGTATAGTAACGAAGGGGACGAATGTCCATCTCCGCCCTCCTGCAAAGGTATCACAGCTATACGCCATCTATAAATATTTAAAAATTAATATATTTTAAATATTTTTGCAAAATCTCTCTAATCTTAGAAAATATTTTTCAAAGCTATCCCAACTGCTCAGGAAAAAAACTGCGTACATATATGATAGAGCACTACATAAGCAACACCTAGAATGATTCCGAATGTTTTTTAGCGCATGAAACTTATATTATACGCAGGAAAGTACGGTAAGAGCATTCAAGGGCTTCCCAGATCTTGGAATATAGAGACTAGGTATAGGAATTGCTTCAAGGATTCCTTCAGACCTGGATTTCTCAGTATATTTCTAGTACCTACAACACGATACTGACAAAAAACATGAAAAATTCAAGCATTTTCATCTTTACTTTATAGAAAATGGAAGACAGATGGCACCACGAATACAAAACAAGCGCAACTCGACAACATAAATACGTTAGGGCCATACATGCACTTAGAACACACATTGTGCGGGGTGTGCCGATTCGTTAGAAATTCCGTAGAGGAATGTGTACGAGGTGCATGTACGGTTCAGTAGTAGTATATTTCTAGGACCAATAAAATATCTGAACTAATTTGACAGATCGCAATTTTTTAGTATTGAGTTTCTAGAGTTTTCTATTTAAAACTTTATTTTATTTAAATTAGAATCCAATTTCTTTCGTTTGAAATCAATTGAACTGAAAAATGAAAATTTAAAGTTAATGAAAATTTGCGATTGATAAAAGAAATCGAAAAAATGGGAGAAATAATTCCAGAATTTGTAGAAAGCCTTCAATAGTTTAGGAGCCTCACTCGAATCGGGGCCTAACGCCCAGCCGTTGTTGGCTTATCCGTTAAAACACCACAGTCCTTGGAGTGGCCCTTTCCCCTCTGTTATTCTCGCCCCCAGCCCCCGCGTCTGGTAACATCGGCCCTGGTTTGATGATTTTAAGAATTTTGAAAATTATATAACAATGAGAGAGAAGGATCTTTGCATTCATCCATTTTCCATCTTAAACCTCGCGGAATACACGCCAATTACTCCTACCCTGTATTTCAGTGGTTCTCAACCGGTGCTGCGCGGCGACTCGAGGAAAATAGAATGAATCAGTAAATTTTATAGATAAGTAAATAAGAAGCCTGCAAGGTTCTGCCACAAAAATTATGTACAAAAAGGGGCTCCTCGAGTCAAACAGGGCTCCGGTTTAGAAATTATATACTGAAAAGGACTTCCGAGTCAAAAAACGTTGAGAACCGCTGCTGTATTTTATTAGATCGTACACAAATTTTTCTGCAAACCATTGCGTGAAAAATCGGTAATGTCGTGAAGACTCACGATCAGCACTCGACATGATACGACAATCATCATCATCATCATACCGGAAACTACAGCCACTTCATGCATCACCCACTGACACTGGTGCAGTGCCAAGAATAATTGCAGAACGGTTACAAACCCACAACTGGGAGGATAATTGAATTATACGACTATCGCCCTTCCCTAAGTGGCACGTACGCCATTCGAACAGAGCCATTTACGCCTACGCACATAGTCACCAATACGCAAACCGCGATAATAGTTATTTTTATTCCCCGCGATTATAATGCAAATGCCAGGCGCATTACACCCTATTGGCAACAACCTGCATTTGAGAAACCTGCTTTTTCTTGGACAGCGTTTCACATCAAGGCGAGCCACTGACACATTGAACTTTGACCTTGGGCAAAAAAAAAAGCCTATTTTGAAAGTATTGCATGCACCTACCTCGTTGGTTGAGTGATGGGTTTCGAGATATTCGATCGGTGAGCGAGTCCTCGATCGAATCTGGACTCAATTTAACTGGATGGAGAAACGTTTTACGGAACGTGACGCTTTTTATTTATTCGTTTTCATTCTGGTAATGCTGAAAATAAATGTTACGTTATAATGAAAGTTATCGTCCGTAGCGAAATCTCCACAGACTATTATAATCGCTCATAAAATGTACACTGTTGTTCGAGATTAAAGGAGCTAATACATTTTTTTATCGAATTTCTCAAAAGGTACTGAATGCGTTGTCAAAGTAACGACAGGGCCGAAACTAGATGCTTGGTCACCCGGGGCAAGCGCGCATTTTGCCCCCCCCCCTTGTAATGTTGAAGGAGAGGTTTCAGAATTAAATTCGCACCACCTCGGGTCCAGCGCCCGGGGCACGAGACCCGTGTGCTCCGTCCCCACCTCCTAGTTGCGGCCCTGAGTAACGATGCAATAGAGAGATTATTTCGAACATGCAATCGTATTCGAGTGCGTTTGGAGTGTTGAAGGGATCAACACACATATTATTTTTATTGAATGAAAGATTTGGAATTAATGGAAAATATTTTACGAAGTTGAGATGAATACAGTAGGTGCTGGCCTCCAAGTATTCGAGTTTGTCTTCAATGTACGTACATTTAATAATTTCATTTTTGTTCTCTGTTGAGCCAGTAGAGGGCGCTAACTTTCCTACTGAAAAGTAAAAATCTTAGGTATTGTGTGATTAATGTAATTAAATATAATTTTTATGTCTGATTTATTCGAGAGAGAAGCTTCATCAATATTGATCCTTCATCAGCTTCCAATATACAAACTATACTAACGTTGTAAACTTAAAATATTCCCGCATAATCGGATAACCCCCCCCCCCCCCGGCTAAATCTCATTTTGTGTGCTGAAATCGTTGATATCTGATTAAGCGGGGTCAACTGTGTTTGACAGAGGCCCCCTGACTACTCAGACAGGGTTTGGTTGGTTGAGAGACTTGGTGACCTGTTGGTGACTTTTCAGTGGTGCAAGAATTTAGTGAGGTCTCACTTTCTCTTTTTTCATCGTCTTTTCTTCTTGTCTCATCTCCATTAGTACTGACTTAATAGGCGAGCATTATTAAAGTGATCATATTCACTTGCAGTCATATCTATGGACCTGTGAACCTGACTGAATAAACAGTTGAGAGAGCGATTGCGTGTCAGCAATAGCCTTCGACACCCATCCAGAAAGTAAGCCCACCACCTCAAACCTAATTTTGTGAAAATGAACTAAGCGGCATATTGAGATCACTTGAGTGACCCGCAGGACAGTTCCAGAACACTCAAGTAGTCAGTAGCACATTTAAAGATTCCCCTCAAGGGATATATGGCACAGTTTCAGAGCACTTGAGCGGCCAGCATTGCAGTTCTGCATCACTCATGTTACACGCGGTACATTACCAGATTACTTAAGTGATCCGCTGCATAATTATGGATCACTTGAGTAAAGAGCGGCACAGTTCCAGAGCACTCATTTCTAGAACACTTGAGCGGCTTGTATACATTTCCAGATCATTTGAAGTATTCGCGGAACAACGTAGGGGATTTATCATTGGGGAGAATGTTAGTTCACGTGCTTATACAAACTAGGAAAAGGGTTTTTCTCATATTTGGCGCACCCAGTAAGATGCCATAAAAATGTTTCATATTCTTATAAAGGATGGTTGATGACGTAAGCATCATTAATCCCCCCCCCCAAGCTATCAAAACTCAGCTAATTCCCCCCCCCCCAATCGATGATGACGTAATATTTCTTGAATGGCCCCCAACAGTGTTCGTATATATCTAGTGTCATGTGAAGTAAATGCCATGTGGGGTTTTAGTTATAGCTTTGTTTTTTATTCAGTAGATGGCGCTGTGAAACGAATGAAAATGCATGGGATTAATATACGGCAACGGGTGGTTGTCGGGGAAAACGGCGGAGAAAAACCACATTTTCTCATGTCTGTTTCAATGTATCTTCTTGTATTTTATATGTTTGTGCGCGTAATAAATGCTTCGAAAACTGATGTATTTTTTTCTGTGAAGAGTCTACATGTATGTTTTAAGTTATCAGTGAAGTGTAATGAAATATATATGCTCTATCTTGAGGAATAAATCTGTTGCTTTCTTTGACAATACATACGGGACGATTTGCTCTCGGAAAGCTCCTATTTGCTCCTCGAAGCTTGAAACCACGTTTCATGTTTTTTTCAATGCTGTATGGATAAATATTGCTGTCTTATACTTTTCTGTATCCATACCAAATTTGATTCTGTGCTCGGTATTTTTGATAAATTCTGTCCCGCCGTTTTTGAGAAACCGTGTCTCGAATTTTTTAAGAAATTTTATACCTTTTTCTTTTATCTATTATTTGTATTTTTTTTTTTCTTTTGAGAAACCGTGTCTCGAATTTAAGAAATTGTATACCATTTTTCTCCCCTTTTTTTTGAGAAATTATGTAAATGATGTCTGAAGTTTTCAAAAAAAAATTTTTTCTTCTTGAGAAGTTATAACCCGAATTTTTTAAAGAAATTGTTTTTCATTTTAGAAATTTTGTCTTTTTTCAGAAATTCTAGCCCGGATTATTTTCTTGTTTGGTATTTTTTTGACTGATTTGTGCAAGATCTTTGTCGGTATTTTGTAATATTAAATGCAATTACAGTAAAAAACCTGCCGTAACGGTAACCTCTGAACAAAGGTCACATTTTCTTGGAACGGAACGCATCCCATTGAATTAAAATTAAGGTTAAACTCCGAATAACGACCATTATTGGAAATTAAAATGAAAGATGCATGGTTTGCTCAAGATTTGCTTTGAAGGAGTTTTTACTTCCTTGAGCCTTTCGAACATAAAAATAAATATGGGTTCTTTCCTATGTCAGTGGTTTTCCACAATGTAGCCCGTGGACCACGAGAGTTCCTCAAGTAGATGCTAACGTTTACGCTAGATGGGTTTCAGAAAGAACAAAGCAGAAATTAGAGTTAGAATTTGGCAAGCCGGCATGTCATCACCAAAGCACTAAATTGAAAATAGGCCTACTGCCCTAGATAACAAAAATTAGCTGATTGCACCGGATGATGAATCTGATCTAAAGAACGCATGTCTCAGGATACAAGGATTATGGCACAGCTGGTACGCATGGCATTTTTGAAAGAAATTAGCGTTGGAAAATCAAAGTTTTCCATGAAAAACACACGCATCTCCATTTGTCGTGTGGTATAAAACAGTTTTTCTAATCAGTTATACCATGGGTTGTTATAATTTTACAAGAAACCACAAAAATTCAATGTTTCAGAAATACTGAGCCTCTCTTAACAACGATAACCTCCCAATAACGGTCACATTCGCTCGGTCCCGTTAGTGACCGTTGCTGGGAGATTTCACTGTATAATTAATAGAGTGATAATTTGATCAAGGCTTTTTTTTTTTTTTTAAATTCTGTCCAGTATTTTTTAAGGAATTCAAAAGAGACTGTTTTTATTCTCTCTCACTACCAAACACTATATATCTTCTCCACCTTCGTGAAGTTTTCTAAAAGAAGTAAAGTGGCATCTTGCGTGATAGACCGTTCATTCAAACGAAGTTGGACGTCGAAAAACAAAAACAAAAAACGACGAGAGAAGATGAAAACTTCACTTAACACCAGCCGTTTACACAAAACCAAAAACAGCAACAATTCCTCACGTAACCCGCTCTTCTTGACACACAATCGTGTCCATCCCGAAGAAAAACAGCAAAAAACCACATCTCGAATAGGAAATCTACACTGTCTTTTTAGCAGTTAGTAGACAAGACCACACAAACAAGAAAAGAGATCGTGCTTTAAATAATAATAATAATATATTGCAAAAAACTCTCTCTTTCTCGCCAAATTTTACTCGAGGAAACCAAAAACGGAGGAGAAGGCGAACTATCCCTGTAGGTGCGTAATTGCTTGCGAACAACAACAAAACAAGCCATTATCACACAACATGCGGTACGTAATTGTCGTACAAAAGATGGCGGTCATTCAAAAACAAAAAGATCGCAGGTAGAAGAGCAAAGGAAAAGGTCATGTCTCAGGACTTGAAATAGAAAGGAGGTAGTAATAATAATATTCTTGGGTCTTTTAATGGTTACGGTGCACGGAATTTAAAATAGCCAAAGTTGCGCACACCATAGTTACTTTTAAATAGCGAATTTGTAGGATAGTACGTGAAGGATGATGATAATAATAATATAACGATGATGGAGCACGCCATACATTGTTTCCCGTATACTTTATTGCGTGGTGATGTGCGTCCAAATTTGAATTTCAGCTTATATACATGGGGAATGTTTGTTTGTTTTTTCACATTTAAAAGTATAAAACTAGGAAAAAGACTTTAAAATTGTTGGATTTGGTTCTGTAATTTTTTTTAGGGGTAATTGGAAGTATGTATCTTGTGTGAAAGAAATACTGTTGCAGCTGCATATTTTGTTCTTCATTTGATGGATTCGCATTTTTCGTCGCCTTTGCTTCTATTTCTATGCGGTATTCCCAATGGCGATGAGAAAAAAACAAATTATACAAGTGTAATCTGTAATTTAACAAAAGATTCATTGAATTCATTCAAAGATTCATTCAATTCATTCAAAGATTCATTCAATTCATTCAAAGATTCACTCAATTCATTCAAAGATTCATTCAATTCATTCAAAGATTCATTCAATTCATTCAAAGATTCATTCAAGACAATTCATTATTTTTATCGGTTTTTTTTCTGAATGTTATCCTTAAGAAGGCTCCGTGGCCTCTATTTCATTCATGCGGCCTTAATTCCATTGTTTAAAGGGATTCTTGTCCTTCCTTTCATTGTTTCTAGTGACTTTCTCTATTGGCCCTCATACTATCGTTGCAAGATACGTCACTGTCATTTAATTATTGCAAGGGATATCCGTAGCTTTCATTTCGTTATTTTAAGGGGGTTTGTGGTTTTTATTTCACTTTTTAAAACGGTCAATGTCCTTCATTTCATGGTTTCAAGGAATCCGTGGAAACGCAAATGGTTAAAAACCCCTGATATTTGTTAAAAAAACATTAGTACCTGCTCCCAACCTTTCATGCTTCAAGTAACCTCTGTAAAAGGTTATCATGTCTGCTTGGTACGCCATTGCTAATTATTTTTCGCGCAACCCTCAAGACGCTGAAGTTATCCTTGAAGCCTACGTTTTTCAACTCCTTTCCTAAAAGTCAGAAAATTTTTCCAACAAAAGCTATCAATGGAATTCGGTATAAATCAGAAAGTAAAATTTTGTGTTTCCAAATAATATTTAAGTGTGAAAAATCTCTTGTAAGCTACTCAAAATAAAAAAATAAAGAGGAAAATTTACTCTCATATATTTTGTTATATTTCATGTAAAAATCTCTGGTAAAAGTAATATTTCTTGAATCGGGGGAACATTTTTATAAAAATTCCAATATCATTTTCGCAAACTATTCGTAGGTTTATGGAAAAATGGGAAATGGAAAAGCAAAAGAGAAAAGGCGCCATTTATCGTATTTTTTCATTCTAAATCCCGGAACCAATTTGTCTTCACATACAAAAATGGAAAGAAAAAACTGCTGCATAAAAAAAAAATTGCAATATCAATATTTTACAATATTTTATCAGGAATTTTAAATCGATCTGAAGACGTTTCTCATTTTGGATAACATGTCTTCTATCAAAAGATGTTACAGTCGACGCTGCTTAATGTGATCGCATCGGGACTCGGAAGTGGTTCCTGAGAACAATAACCGGAAGATGACTATATCCGAAAAAAATCTCGATCGCAAGTACGGCGACTATACATTAGAAACTCTCTAATCCGGTGCATATCAGACCAAGGTGTGCCGGATTACTAGAAGATATTTGAAGAAGTCCATTTGAATAATACAGTAAGACGCCGCTTTTCAGAATCACGTATTTTCCCGTCCTACAGTTGCCTTCATACATGAATCACAGCAAATTAAGTATGCAATGAGTATTCTCCATTAAATATGGAAATGTTTGTCGGGGGGGGCGGGGGCGGAGAAAAGACCTTCTAGCGTCCTACTTCGTTTTGCATCCTTGAAAACACTCATTGATCATTTTCTGATCATTCTTGTCGCACCGCGGTCATTCTCTGCACACGAGGGCTAATTGGACCGGGACCTACAATTTATTGCCGATTCTGAACGACAGCCTTTTTTACACTCACCGAGGGGTTAGTGCTCTAACTCATAGTTTCCCAACCTTTTTCGTACCATCGCACCCCCCTTCTTTAGAAATTTCCCCTCCCCCCAACGCAATCTAACCCATAGCATCCTATGCTATACCCGTCGTTTCTACCGCCCCCCAGTGGGAGTTAACGCCCACGTTGGGAATCACTGTTCTAATCCCACGATGCGGGACTCCCTGCGGTAGCAACCATTTTTTTGTGGTCATGTCGCCGTTCCCGTTGTACCCTTGTTTCAGGTAAGTTTCTGACAAGGACGAACCGGGTATCGAACACGCAACACCTCTAAACATACTTTGGTACTTTACGCGAGTATCTTTTCAACCAGGGCTGTACTGCACCCGCCTGGTAACGAAAACATACAGGGAAAGAAACTGTTAAACCTTGGCTTCAGAATAAACTTCCAACGGATTGATAACATTATCCGAAGTCCTGGTTACTGTAAACTAATCGTTTCTCCACATTATGATACAGGTCCGTTCCGTTCTTTGCAAAAATTGGCAGTAACATTATCCATGATTTTAATAAGCAGCGTATACTGTATTAGTAGGATATTTCTTTTTATGACTACATATAAGAGATCAATTACTTCCTCTTAACTATCATTGTTGGCGGACGCAAAAAAAAAAAAAGATGGCGCAAGTATTTATGGGTTGATGACACCTGAAGAGATTTACGTCCTCGTATAATAAAAATGAGCCATTTCTTTCGATACGGATATATGCTGTCATTGCCAACAAAACACGGTAAAATGGTTATGGATTATGTCGTGATCGATTGAACAGATAAAAGAGCGATTATCACCGATAATCATTCTTTCTTTTCTTCACTGCTATGACTGCATATAATCATAGCTTAGGACATTTTATTATCTGCCAGAGACATAATTGCAAACGTTTTTTCCATTGTCCTTCCAACAAGACATGACATTGAATTTCCTCCGATGTCTATGGTAACTGCGGACAATTATCACGATCATTGTGACGGTCCTTTATAATGGCGTGGAATACAATGGCGGTGTAAAGGGGTAACGTCACTGGTATTTAACTTTTCTTTTTTTTTCAAGGTAATGAGTTACGTATGTGCTCGATTCATGGTGGACTTCGGAGCCAAATACTGTCATTTAGTTATACCTCCAACAGCTGGGGATTTCGCCAAATGCTTCTCTCATCGGATACGGAACCGTATTCTGCCATTCATTTGTAGCTGCAATTTATGGGGATTTCGCCAAATGCTTCTCTTATATACCGCAGAGGTCTTCAAACTTTTTCTAGTCGCGAGCACTGCCTGTACCCGACGTGTAAAGAGCACTCCTTACGGCAGGTTTAACATATGAATGCATGAAATCAGGATGATCTCAATCCTTGAATGCAATTTTTACTAGGTTTTCTCATTGGAACGCTGATCAAGTGCTCGCGAGCACGAAATCGAATACGGGCATCGAGCACTCTGGATACTTCAGGGAGCACCGTGGTGCTTGCGAGCAACGGATTGAAGATGCCTGTCTTACCGGGTTCAGACGACCCCTTGTATACGACCCCTTAAACAAATTTAAAACTTTAAAGAAATGAAAGTATGTTTCGAAAATCAACAGTTACAGAGATATCCGCTGTGCAAAAAATTCGGGACAGCCCTTATATGCACATGTATCACACGTTGGCGATTAAAAACAATGGATTTGGTTCCTACCGTGCCGTCCTACATCAGCACATCGAGCTTTGGCCAGGAATCTCCGGCCACTTCGAGAAATGGCCGAATCATTCCTGTAATTCAGATTTGGCCAAAACTTTTGGCCAATTCGTGAAGTGTCCCACCCCGTCGCAAATTGGCCGCACTTCGTGCTTTGGCAGTAATATATCGAGTACATGTTCGTTGCCCTCCCTTCGGACAAAGTTGAAATGACGCGGCTGAATTTAGTTACACCTCCGATGTCTTGTCATTGGCGTACGCAAAGGGGAAGGGGGATTTCGGGGTCGACCCCCCCCCCCCTCCCTTTTCCCCGTGGAAGAAAAAGAAACTATCTTCTACACCTTTTCGAGAAAATCTTGCCACGCTACTGACTGACGATATTGCCAATTGCTTCTCTCACTGAATTCGAAGAGAAAATACGGCTATTTAGCTGTATCTCTAATGGCTGAGGATTTTGCCAGATGCTTCTCTCATCGGATTCGAGAAATCGAATACCGTCAATTTATTTGTACCTTCATCGGCTGAGGACTTCATCAAAGGCTTCGTTAACTGGATTCGGAGCCGGATACTGTCACATTTAGTTCTATATCCAATGGCTAGTGATTTCGCCTATTGCTCCTCACCGGATATTCGGAGCCATAAACTGCCATAGTTGACTAAGACCTGTGAATAGTTGCAGTCCACAGGAGAATGCATAAACAGAACTGAAACTAAATACTTGGTCAGCCGAGGGCCATCACTCATTTTGGCGTCGCAGGGTAATGTTGAAGGAGAAGTTGGAAGTGTGAATTCGGTTGCACCCTCTGGTCTAGCACACGAGGCTCCATAACCACCTGCTTCAACCATAGTTGCTGCCCTGGACGTAAATGGATGTATTTGATTGGTCAGTGACAGTACATAACGAGATGAACAAAGAATCATTGGCCAAGTCTCAAAAAATTGCCGAGAGGAAACACTTCAAGTCGTTATTGAGTCACTATGACCTACCTCATGGAGGTCATTATTCAGTTACTGTGACCTCATGGATTCAACTTGACATGCTGGATACATCCGCCATATCGGCAGCATCAAATCGGTGCAGTGTGGTAAGAAATACGATCACTATACATAGAATTATTTCTCTGTATCTCCAGCGTAGAGCAACATCTTTACTACATCAGTGAAGTAATGATCAAGATTTTCTCTCTTCAATGCCAACCAATTTTTGACATCGAAGCCCATCAACAGCGGTCGAGAGATTTATAGTGGAAAATAGTCGGTAAATCAGCTATCGATAGCGATGTAAGGAAAGACATCATAACAGATAGAAGGTAATTCTAGCGACGTGAGCCAGAATAAACGTCAGCGAGCAATTTCCCGGCCAAAATCAATGAGCTAAGCTAAGCTGACAAGTGATATTAATTGCGACTTAGTTTGTTCGGCCATGTGCATGCACATATCTGAACGCGTCACGGCTTTATTCCTTACATAATAATCTATCAATGTCTGACAAGGCGTTATAGGAAATGCATCTAGTCATTGCGAACGTAAAAAAGTGCAGCATATCGCATAACACGCGTAAAAAGGATTTTAATGAGGATTTCTCGGTTGCACGACTGTTCCTTTCGCATTTAACATTAAATAGGATTAACTCGTAAAAATAACGCTGCATTACACAACGCACGTTGTCCCCTCGCTCGATCGCTGCAGTTATGAGGAGGAAACGGCGTCTTTCAGAGCGAAACGCATTTCATGCACGAGATGATTCCGAATTTTGCATAACCTTGGTGTAACAGCCCGTTTCGTGTTGAATTTTTCCATTTTTCTCCAGGCTCGTCAATTGTAATATATCACAATTGACGAAATACATCACAATTTACTTCTTCAATTCATATATATTACAGTATTTTAAAACTTCTAAAATTACTTGCACTTCGGAATTGAATTGAAATATATATTTCACATTGGTCTAAGTATGTATGACTGATTTTAAACATTTATCAACATATTCCGCGCTCAGTGGCGTCGGAGAAGGGGTGCTGTAGAGGGGGGGAGGGTATTCTGAATCGATTCAGAAATCAAAATTTTGTATATAAAACTAACAACGAGCACCAACAGGTTTGAAACACTTCCGACGTCCCGGTCTGCACGTTTAGGAAAAGTATTTTTCTTCGAGGTTGTGAAAAATTCCTATACGCTATCTTCAAAGGCATTTACAATAAATGCAGCACATTCAGCTATAACATATTCTAACCGAATTCTTAAAGCCACTACATTATTGGGGGAGCTGTTTTGTTCAGGGGTGAGAAAAGGATGCTAGAAGATACAAATGCAACTCCGCAACAGGCAGAATGCCCAACGAGGTGGCTGAGGAAAAAGATGCCCATAACAAATGTGGATGTCATATATTTCAAAAATACAGCAACCGAATTAAAAATGCAATTACAAACAATATGTATACATGATAAAATATTATACAATGCCTATAAACAATAATTATGGTTGTCTTATTCTAAGTATGAGTAGCTTCTCGATTTACCCCAGCATGCCTATCGTATTTCTTTTTAAACGCGTCAATTGTGTAAGAATTTACCACCTCCTATGTAAGACGTTTCTAGCCACCATCATACATCTCCAGAAGACCAGATCATCCCTATGGTTAAAATTTAAATGAATTTTTTTTTACCATTTATTTTGAACAAACTTTGCTGACTACGTTATTTTATTCATCAGCAGGTAAAGAGAAAATTTCCCTAAGAATTAATTTTTTTTGATAATTTTTTTCCCCATTTTTCCTGTCCGATTTCAGGAGAATGGCCCCTTATACAGTATAAAGATAAATATTCATGTCACATATTTGTCATGTTCAATTTTTCATGAAGTTAATTCCCTGCACATTTTCACAATAGGCTTTTATTCCCCATCCAAACAATAATTAATCATCTTAGTATCTGGTAATTTCTCCTAGAACCACGGATTTTTGGCAAAAACGTGTGATTTCCCCTACAAAAAATACTAAAATAGTGTAAAATTATTTTAAAATTGAATTTTTTTTAATTCATCTCTTAAATATCCGGATTTCTGTCACTGTCAGTTAATTGGGTTCAAGCCAATTTTTAACACACGTAATAAATAAGTTGGCACGTTCATAACAGAGTGGAAAGTTCATATATCATACAACTACGCCCAACAAGTTACATCAACACCTAAGAAGCCAACCCAAGTGAAGTTCATCATTTCTCTTCTTGGTGACTGACTCTAATCTGGTAATAATTATATCCCCGGAAATAACGGTGGAAAAGTCTCACAAAACGCGACACATAACATGTTTCCACCCGAAACATGAAACAGATATGAACATCAAAAAAGCTACAGAAAAGAGCTGTTTACCGAGAGTAAATTAATGCGACTTTAATTAACATTAACCCGTTACAGGAACTGCCAGAGCATGAAAACGAAAAAGGTTCGAGAAAATTCGGTCGAGGATAAAATTATCGATTTTTTTTATATTTCCTCGAGTACATATGCTAATTAGGTACGGGATTCACTTGCGCCTCGGTTCCAGTGTCAACGGCACCTGCGACAAATTGTCAAGAATAATGACAAAACTGAATAATACTTTTTTTCCTCACTTATTTGCCATGTACAGGAGTCATATCAAATATCTACGACGTTTAATGCTAATAATCGAAAACATTATAGAATACCGATAAAAAGATACGCAAGAAAAATTTAATGCAATAATAATCCTAATATTAATCTGATGTCTTTTATCCCTAATACATTTTCCGTCTACGGCTGGTATTACACTATAAAAGTTTGATAAAATTCCTATTATAAAACTTGAAAAACGCAGCCAATAAGGTCAACGGTTACATTTTCCAGAATGTAATCAATAACCTTATTGGTTAGATTTTTCAAGTTTTATAAAAGGGATTTTATCAAACTTTTATAGTGTAATACCGGCCTACCTAATATTTGCACGTAAATTTTACCAATAATTTTTAGTACTGATTGGGTACGCTTGGACTGGTGACAACCGGAATGGCCGGGCCGGGCCGGGCCGTGCTGTGATGTATTCAGCCACTTTATGGCTGTTAAACATAATTTAAAACATTGGCTAAATATGTATTTTTTAGTTTTCCCTTTTGAAGCTGAACAAAGCCTATATTGCTTGATATTTATCAAAATAATATAATCTCATGAAAACCACACACACATATGAGTCCAGGGCTGTCTGAACTCATGGCTTAACTCAACAACGCCTGTTAACCTTTTTCACACGAGGGACCTTTGATAACCTTTTATAATAGTTAATATAGTGTGCCAGACTTTTAGGAGGCATTGCTCCGCCCAAAGAGCCATGATGCTGTGAAGGTGACTCAGCTAACATATTATTAACACACGCATAAATCCTCGCAAAAGCGCGCAAACATATGCACAGTATAAGGGGTGACTAGATGCCCCGGTTTGACATATTTGGATATTTTACCATTCATTAATATACAATATTTTGTAAAAATTTGTGATATTCCGAAAGAATCGGCTAGGTTTCCTGGAATCTTATTTTCACATCTAGTCACTCACCCTACAATATGCTTACACATACTTACAGACAGAGGTGTTTTCCAGCTAGGGGATTTTTGGCAGACCCTTACGCTAATGGCCTAGTAAATTTCCTAGTGCAACGTATGGAAAAGTAGCCAGTATGTGAAGTCGATAACCGGGTTTCTATGATAGAGCCGTGTCTTTAGGAGCCAGTATACGGACAGCCTAAGTCTCGGTAATTTTCAGATTAATTTATTACCAATTTACCATCCAAAGAAGCTAGTTGCATGAGAATGTGTTAATATGTATCTGCAGCTTAATATAGTTGTCCAGTTGTGTTTCCAAAAAGGTGGTCCTCATACTTCCAAAGGTCTGTAAGAGGTGTTAATGTAATGTAATGTGATGTAGAACAGCGCAGACATTAGAGGGAGATTATTGCGAGCGGCTATGGAAAAGTCACAGGAATTTTTGGTTTCGTCGGTGTTTGAAGAAGCGCTTGAATGCTAAATTTCTCATTTAGATGCAATGTTATGTGCCATTTGTAGGTGCTTTTATCTAAGCGTATTCCATCTACAATTCAAATAAGTCGTAATAGTCATGTTTCAGAGGGCATTGTAAGTCTGCTACAACTAGAGAGACTATTTTAACGAGAGACTTTTCAGCGAGAGAGACTATTTTGAGGAAAAAAAACCGGCTCTGTTCATGTCACCATGTGTGAATAAGAAAAAAAATGAAATTTCAAAAACTTTAAACATGTAATTTATATGTTTAGAGACATGAATAAATGTTTTTGGCACATGAAATTTCTGAAATTAATGAGTTAATTCCGTGAGAGACCAACCATAATTTCATTTTATTTCTATAAATCATATTTTATCTTACAAAATCTTCTAGAAGCTGATAAAAGAGAATGTTGAAATGAATATCGATTCCCCTTGTTTATATATAACAGTCCTGCATTCGGGATGTTTTACGGAGAGTATCTGACATGCCTGCTGGACAAATCTATTGTTCGAGTCATGTGGAAATTTCGACCATCACATGCTTGACGCAAGCATACAAAAAAAAAAAAATTAACGCTTTACTTTTTCTTTTCTTCTACTATAGATGGTGATGCAAGTGTTCCCACAATCATGCTTGAAATTCTAGAGAAATGCTTTCTTCTGCAGCGATGATGCAAATATATAGTCAACATACTTTGATTTAGTCTCACAGTCCAAATATTTAGCAGCCCGGTGTGGACATGGGCTTTCGGCTACTGCTACAGGGTTGTTCTGGAAACCTCACTTTTAGCAAAATTTGTTTCTCCTGACAGAAAAGTTGTTTCTCACTGAAGCAAATACATCTTAGTTGGTATAAAAACGTGAAAGTATATTCTTCCAAAAAATAATTATTATATGGCCTTATAATACAGCATGTAAAGTGTCTGGAAATTATAAAAATTCTGCGATTTATTCCGGTTTTGCAGAAAATATTTATGCGTGTTTCTCTTTTACACAAAAATGCAGGAATGTCGCTGCCACCTATCAAATAAGAACTAAACCATCTGTTACAATTTTTTGGATGAAGTTAGTTTTAAACCGGTGTACAGCATAAAAACAAACAAAATATGTTATAATACAATATATCATTTGTTTTCGAGCTGCATACCACGGAACATTTCATGCTCTAAAATACCTGTTGATATTTTTTTACGTTTGCCGCTGAATCAAGTTTTGTAATTTCCAAAAAAGAAAAAAAAACATAGCCAGTAATGCTTGAAAACGAAAATATTGAATTTTCATACCTCAAGTTGTTCATTTTCGTTCTGCATATCGATTCAAATTCCGCAAATTATTTAATTTTGGGAATCAAAAACGTCAGTTTTGTTTTTATTCAATAGGTAACAGGAAGGGTCCCAGCTTAACGCGATTTCTCGTATTTATAGAAAAGTATAAATGCAAAATGTTTAAGTCAGAAAGTTAAGAGATAAATATAATATAATTTTGTCCATCATGCTTTTTTTTCACCGGTTCACAAATTATTTCTACAATTTATGCCGGTTCGAAAATATTTTCATTTAATTTCAATGGTCTGCAAGTGGAAAAAAAATTGAACAGCACTGAACTAAACCGTACAAGGCCCAGGTTTTTAATCCCAATAGATAATTTTATTCTTTGTCTGAGAATTGGATGCTAAATAATGTCCTCTGAAAAATTTCTTTCGTTGTTTCCAGGTTTCTGAATCGCATGATCTGGCCATCCTAAGCCGGTACCTGTCCAAGTCCACTCCCGTACCGTTAACCTCTTTACGATCACGGGCGTAATATTGCGTCCAAACGCCAGTAGAATAAGTTCAAACAAGTTCTGTGTTTTCTTTCCTCTCTCTTCACCATCGCGAAGTTTTATAGCAACCCTATTATCTAAGGAAGGTTATTTTTCTTTCCCTCTTTCCTTTATGTAAGAGCGAAAGAGAAACTGAATAAAACAACTTATCTATATTATCTATTACACACACACACACACTCTCTCTCTCTCTTTTCCCTTTTATATATTTTCTTTCTTTCCCCCTTCTTCCTTTTCCAACGCGTGGTTAGGTTAGGACAAGGTTACCATATTTATCGCCGATTCGTCAAATACAGAAAATCCAAATTTATTGCCAAAACCTTGTACGTGAAATGGTTAAAATCGCCCATGATACCATCAGAGAGGAAAATTGTAACTTCATGACATTTTTTCCAACGCCAACAGTGCAGAAAATACCATAATTAGCCGTTAGACTGGTTTTAGATTTTGTGAACACACATTCTTTCTGATCTTTCGTAATTCAAAATTTCCTTTTAAAAAAGAATTAATTCACTTTCGATATTTTTATGCAAAAAAATCAATTTGTTTTTTAACTTTTGACGTAAGTAAATACCAGTGATAATATTTTTCGTACATAGAGTGATAAATGCCCGAATCAATGTTTTACAAGTCACATGCCCGACCAGGCATGTAAATATTTTTAGATTTGTCCAGCCCTGGCATCCGAATTACATAAACATTCTACGGTTTCAAAATTAAAGTAAAATATGGGGGGGGGGGCAATCCAAAAAAAAAAGAAATTCGAGAAGTTAAAATTCCAAAATTCAGCGCCTAACCAAAAAAATTTTCAACCAGCAAAAAATTTGTGTCTCTTTCTATATTTCACGGAAGTAATAAATCACCCCTTAATAACTGCATCAAAATTCACCGAGATACGAGATATCTTAATCGAAATCTTGAATTTTCGCTACTTTTAACGTTTTAAACGTTTTATTGTAACAAAGCCTCATAAAAATAATTAGAAAAGTAGCGAAAATGAAGAATTTTTTTAAGAGAAGCAATCACCGAAAATTTATAGCCAAACGTCAATGATGGAAAATTTTTCAATGTAATAGAGTCGCAACGTTTAGTAAGTTTTTAGATTGGGAGCCAAAAAAAAGATTTATTTTTCTATTCCCACAATTATTATTTCACAAAAAAGTCACTATGACAAATTAATCTCTTTGTGTGTGTTGATATTTTTAAATACAGTGAAAACCTCCCAACAACGGTCACTAACAGGACCGTGAAAATGTGGCCACTATTGGGAAGTGGCCGTTATTGTGAATAGCTGGTTTTGTTCTGAAGGGGGAAAAAACAAATAAAATTTGCGATCTATATAGAATATAAAATTATAATCCGTTCTGTAATTGATTGCAATAATTATGTAATTGATTATATTAGAATATATGGTTGCATTGATAATATTACAATAATTTATTAATCGATCTATATACAGCACTATTCTGGCATCTTAAAATTTAGGCTTGCAATACTGAGATAGAACACAACAGAAACGACGGAAAATAAATCATATGGACCAAGACGGTGTACCAGCAACCCCAAATAGTTCTCACTCATGAACAACTAGACCAGGCATCTTCAACCAGTTGCTCGTGAGCACCACGGTGCTTCCCTGAAGTACCCAGAGTGCTCGATGTTCATGTCCAATTTCGTGCTGGCAAGCACTTGATTAACGTTCCAATTAAACACCTTATAGAGCAATTGCATTCAAGGAGTGAAATCACCTTTTTTCATGCATTCATTTGTCAAACTTGCCGTAAAGGGTGCTGTTATTTTGAGGATGGGTACAGGCAGTGCTCGCGACTGGAAAAAGATGGAGGACCTTTGAACTAGGCCATACATGCTCAAACCAATACGCACGGGCCAAATAAGGCCCTCGGAGTCATCTGATGTGGCCCGCGATCTCAAACTTAATTTGTTATTTATTTATTTATTTCACAAATACAAACATGTAATACACAAATACAAGCATGCAGTACACAAATCTAGACATGTGTTACACAAATACAAACATGTGTTACACAAATACAAACATGTAATACACAAATACAAACATGTAATACACAAATACAAACATGTAATACACAAATACAAACATGTAATACACAAATACAAACATGTAATACACAAATACAAACATGTAATACACAAAAAAAATGGGTGCGCACATATTACAAACAAACACTTTGTAGCCTCAAGGGACTGAAAAGT
Organism: Pholcus phalangioides; assembly: GCF_987345545.1. NCBI lineage: Eukaryota > Metazoa > Arthropoda > Arachnida > Araneae > Pholcidae > Pholcus > Pholcus phalangioides. Next base: position 38,205,943 of record NW_028301596.1, on the reverse strand, counting down.
CCTTCCAGCGCAGGCCTAAAAGAAGGAATAAGCTGTAGAATATTTTTTTCTTTCTTTTGCAACAGCATTAAGAATGAACTAAGGGGCACATTCTCAGATCACTTCCGTGACTCGCAGCACATTTGCAAATCACTTAAGTGACCCGCGGTGCATTTAGAGATCTCTTAAGTGGCCCGCGGAGCATTTACAAATCACTTCAATGAAACGCGATGCATTTGGAGATCATTTGAGTATCCCGCGGCATAACTATAAATCACCAGAGGCTTTTTCCCTCTCGACTGCCTTCAGTAAACCCAACTAGCATTTGTACCTATGAAAAGAAAGCATGCACAATATTTTTCTCCCATAGAGAGTTAGGAAGAGAAAAAAAAATCACCTTGAAAATTATTTTGCTTATAGCGATATGCATATTTTTCCCCGACCCCATGTTATTACTTGTAATGTTGAGTCTATGGGACGCGTTCGGTTCCAACAAAATGTGGCCGTCGTTCGGAGGTGGCCGTTAGAGGAGGTTTTGCTGTATTTAATTTATTTTTAGAATCAACCATATGGAACGTTTATTCTTTACGGACACTCTTGAAAAACACCGTATATCACAACGCGAATCCTGTAATATTTATTGAAAATGTACGAGATATAATAAAATCAATAGCAGTAAATATTCTTTACGTCATGAATATGAAAATGAAGGTAAAACAACCTTTGAAACAATGTTCTAGTCTACTAGCCAACTATACATCAGACCGAAGAGGATGCTTAGAATAATTTTCAATGGGATTCACGTATACATTATTTCACTAAAATCGAGTCGTGTGAAGATATTATTCACTTCGTTACACTTTGAAGGTTTCACAGAAAATAAATTAACATCCACGTTTTATGTTATCCAATTATCGTCAGTAAAAAATCGCTGAAATACTGTTATAAGTAAATATGTTAATTACAGAGTTTTGTAAGAATTTCGACATTTATTTGGGTATAGAATCATACATATTTATGCTCATAACACATTCGCTATCTTTCCGTTAACTGGTATTATTAGTATTTGAAATTATCTTTCAGTAACATAATTATGAATAATGTATTTACTTTGATACGCGTGTGAACGTGAATATCGTTCTGTTGCTTTGTATAAATGGACGTCATTAAGAAATTTACTTCTTTCAAATAAGTTATAAAAAAACCTCCGTTTCCTTTATTTGAATTTTGCAACCGGCTCTTCCATTAAAAACTTTGTCTGTAGCAACAAAAATAATATGACTTTGTTGAAATTAGGATATTTCTCTATATTTATAAACAGTTCTCTTTTCAATATTTATTCGATTTTTAAAAAATTTTTTTTTGTTTGTGCTTGTTTTTTTGCATATTGGAATATTTTTTATTCTTTTTAACAAACGAAATCATACATTTATTTTTGTTTGACTACTTTTTCCTTTAATTATCTAATTTTTTCAATCATTCTTGTCAAAAAAATTTATTTTTTTTATTTCAATTTTTGTAATATTTCTGCATTCATTTAAATTTAATTTTTAATTTTAATTCACATTTAAATTTAATTTTCAATTTTAATTCACATTTAAATTTAATTTCCAATTTTAATTCACATTTAAATTTAATTTCCAATTTTAATTCACATTTAAATTTAATTTCCAATTTTAATTCACATTTAAATTTAATTTCCAATTTTAATTCACATTTAAATTTAATTTTTAATTTTAATTATCTTTCGATTCATTTCAATTACATTTAAATTTAATTTTTAATTTTAATTATCTTTCGATTCACTTCAATTACATTTTTGATTTTATTTCATTTTGATTTTAATTTTTTTCCCCCATAATTTTCAAAATCATTTTTTTACATTTCTTTCAAACATTCTTTTAAATTTTTCTTTTTCTTAAAAATAATTACATTTACTTTAAAAAAAACAGTTCTTTCTTCCGCATATATTTTCATCATTTATTAATTAATATTTAAGGAAAAACAATGTGTACTTTTTCTAAATTCTCCCCTTTTACAATTTTTTTTCATCTTCATTAGTTTAAGTTAATTATAACTTTCATATAATTGAATATTTATCAATTTCCTAATATTATTTATCGTTTAATTTTGCCTATATGTTTACAGGATGATTTTTTTTTTCATGACTATTCAGTTATTAATTGTTATTTTTCACCCATTTATATCAGGAAAAATACTTGTAAAATAATTACGGCACGTTAACAGGTCGTCGTTTTTCAACAAAATGGTACGTTTTCTACTTTTAGGTAAATCCCAATGAATTTAAACACAAAAATAGACAAAACACTAATTCGATCTGTTTTACTTCTCGCAATTGGCTTCCATAAATTTCAAGGTTAGGAAATCATTTTTTTATCTGTAATAAAATATTTTATTACGCTGTTCGTGTTTATTTGTGTGAGCAGATGATACTAAAATATATATATATTATATCCGTTTATGTATAATCATTACTTTTCTGACAGAATCCAGAAGACAAACACGATTTCGATTCCACCTGTTTAAACATACATAAGGTCATTGACAGATCTATTCATATCCGAAACTAGAAGCTTGCATTTGACGCCGAGGATGCTTCAAGTCTCTCTTTTTTGTTACTAAATATACATTTATTCGCATTTCATGGTGTTTATTTAAAAAAATAATTCATTTAATTTCCGGGTATTTTCCGCGACGAATACATTGACTTAGTGGTTTATGAGAAAATAGGTTTCAAGTTTGATGTTTGAAGGATTTAATTTTTTTTTCCTATGCAAAAGAGGATTATTAAAAATAATCTAACCTAGAGCATTGTTGAAGAACATTTTTAAAGAGATTAATATTGCAAAACCATTGGTGTCTAGAAGAAGTATCATTGCTTGAAAAAAAATATTTCATTTCATGTATTTTTGTGCATTATTGTATCCTTGAGGACGGAGAATGGAAGACAAAAAATTCACCCAGATTAGTTTTTTATCTGGAGAATTAACGAAAATTTCTTGACTCTGAGGAATTTGTTGAAAATCATAAATTGCCCGCAATGTTGCAAAATGTTTTATGAATTTTTGATAAGAATTTGTTGTCTAGGCCCCGACGGTTCCCAAATACGTTTAGTCGTGGACCCCCCTCGGGAAATTTTGGTGTCTGCTATGGACTCCTCCCTCTCATTTATAGCAGCAGAAACTGCAGACCTCTAAAAGCGACAATGTTTCTCAATGTTCTACGACAATGGAGGACACTCTATCCAGAAGGGCTGGACAAATCCCGAGAGGCAGGTCCAATAGCAATAAAAATTTTTATTGGAGCCTAGAATTTTCTTTGTGTAGTTACTAAATTACAGGCTGGGAGCAGCACAAAATGTTTGGTATTTATAGCAGTCTATCTGCCAACATGAAGAAGAGTCACTATGTCCTTAAAAAGTCAAAAGAAGCATTACTTTGATACGTTTTCTTCGGGTAAAAATTTATTTGGAGCTTGAATTTTTGGCGCCTTGATGAACCTGTAAATACGTAATATACATGTTTAGAGACATGAAGAAATGTTCTTGGCACATGAAATTTCTGAAATTAATGAGTTAATACCGTGAGAGACCAACCATAATTTCATTTTATTTCTATATATAAATCATATTTTATCACGCCAAATCTTCTAGAAGCTGATAAAGGAGAATATTGAAATGAATATTGATTCCCTTGTTTAACAGTCTTGTATTCGGGATGTTTTGCGGAGAGTGTCCGACACGCCTGCTGGACAAATCTATTACCCGAGTCATGTGAAAATTTCGACCATCACGTGCTTGACACGAGCATACAAAAAAAAAAAAAAAATTAACGCTTTCCTTCTACTATAGACGATGATGCAAGTGTTCCCACAATCATGCATGAAATTCTAGAGAAATGCTTTATTCGGCAGCCATGATGCAAATATGTAGTCAACACATTCTGATCTAGTCTCACTGTCCAAATATTTAGCAGCCCGGAGTGGCCATGGGCTTTCGGCTACTACAACTGAGTTGTTCTGGAAACATCGCTTTTAGCAAAATTTGTTTCTCCTGACAAAAAAGTTGTTTCTCACTGAAGCAAATACATCTTAGTTGGCATAAAAACGCAAAAGTATATTCTTCCAAAAAATAATTATTATATGGCCTTGTAATATAACATGTAAAGTGTCTGGGAATTATAAAATTCTGCGATTTATTCTGGTTTTGCAGAAAATATTTATGCGTGTTTCTCTTTTACACAAAAATACAGGACTGCTGTTGCTGCCACCTATCAAATAAAAACTAAACTATCTGTTACAATTTTTTTGGATGAAGTTAGTTTTAAACCGGTGTACAGCATAAAAACAAACAAAATATGTTATAATACAATATATCATTTGTTTTCGAGCTGCATACCACGAAACATTTCATGCTCTAAAATACCTGTTGATATTTTTTTACGTTTGCCGCTGAATCAACTTTTGTAATTTCCAAAAAAGAAGAAAAAAAACATGACCAGTATAATGCTTGAAAATGAAAAAATTGAATTTTCATACCGCAAGTTGTTCATCCTCATTCCGCATATCGATTCAAATTCCGCAAATTATTTAATTTTGGGAATCAAAAACGTCAGTTTTGTTTTTATTCAATAGGTTTTATTCAATGTGGTCGGCTGAAGTTGGTTTTCTGTGGTTCCCAACTTCAAGGCGCAAATGCGAGCCGATCTCCCCGTTAAAAAGTCTCGCCACTGAGAGCAACAGTCCTACAACTGTAAATCATTCAACCATAACACTTCACTCATAGTTAGAAAAAAAAAACTGGGGGCAGATGACAGCACTACACATAACAAGCATTACACAGAAACAAACTTTACGTCAGGTTGCACTACACGTACACGTACATTCCCGCATGTACCGATTCGTTGGGGGGTTCCGCGGGGGGGGGGGTGCATGTGTGGTGTAGCAGTAGTAGGTAGGGGCTCGGGGATCCATGATGTTCTTAAGTCAGCCACCTCGTTGGGCAATTTGCCTGTTGTGGCGTTGTATTTGTATTTGTAACAGGAAGGGTCCTAGCTTAACGCGGTTTCTCGTATTTATAGAAAAGTATAAATGTAAAATTTAAGTCAGATAGTTAAGAGATAAATATAATATAAAATTTTGTCCATCATGCTTTTTTTTCTCTCCGGTTCACAAATTTTTTCTCCAATTTATGCCGGTTCGTAAACATTTTTCATTTAATTTCAATGGTGCCTTGATTTTTTTGCGATTTGTCCAGCGATGCTACCCAGTACTAGTAAATGCGATGCGAGAGCAATTCCATCTACTGGACTGCAAAAGAATTCCTATCGAGAGCTGCCGCAGTCCACCAAAGTTACAGCGATGCTTTTGCGCGTAAATTCATTTTTTAAGTATAATTTATTTATATGTATTTTTTTTAAAGCTTAGCATTAATCTTTTATATGATTTTAAACTTGGGCTGTGGACCCCGGGAGGGTGTCCACGCACCTCCCAATTGAGAACCGCTGTTCTAAGATATTGCTGAATAAAAAACTGTTACCTTGATATTGTTGAAACACAAGTCTGAGAAAGAGAGCAACTAGGATTTCACAGTTTTTAAAGGGTCTATCTCAGAATTTTACATCAAAAATAGTCAGCATATAAACATCGCTATCTTAAATATCACCCGCCATAACATCGCTTGTCAAAAAGTCACCGTTCTAAACATCGCTAGATGTTTTGCCATCTATTCAAATAATTTGTAATCTATTTAGTTGTTTTTAAATTTTGCATTTGGCGATGTTTTGACGAGTATATCAGACATCTTCAACCAGTTGCTCACGAGAGATTGCCAGCATAAACATCGCCTGTCATAACATCGATAGATTAAACAATAGATGTTTCCTTAATATCTCTGGCTGAGAAAAAAGCCATCTAAATCTCAATAGATGTTTTGTCAACCATTTTTATTATTCGTATAATTGCTTTAAAATTTTTCAGTCGGTGGTATTTTTGTCAAGGTGATGTTTCAACTGGTGATATTTAGGTACGATGCCGCACATAGGAATCTCCAACCAGTTGTCCGTAGTAATAGTGGAGTAAAGAACCGAAGGATGCTGGATGCGCACTGACGTCCGATTTAGTATTCATAAGGTATCAATCAACTCCCAGTTACCAATTCAAGAATTAATACATTCGACGCCGCTTATTAGAATCAAGGATAATGATGATGTTAAGATGTTAATAAATAATGTTATCATTTGGGTATTGCATCACTTTCGCAAAGAACGGAACGGGTCAATATCATAACATCGGAAATAATTCGTGTGATCGGGACTTCGGATGTTATATTTTCTGTCAATTGCTTTTTTTTTGCACATTCTGAAAAGCTGAGGTTAAACCAGACTTGGCTAGAACAGAGATTGGGCCACCCAGGGCCGTAACTAGGATTTTTGCCGCCTCCCACCACTTTAAAATTCGATAAGTTTGTAACGGCATTCTTTGTTCCCACCTAAAACTGCCAACCCCCCTCCCTGAATTTTGCCACCCGGGGCAGTTACCCTCCTCTAGTTCCGGCCCCTTGTCAGGGAAGACGCGGAGCAGCAACCCAGACGAAGGCTTTCTTAGAAGCAATTTTAGATAAACGTCTTTAGGAAGTCGCGGACAAGCGTTGATTAGAGAAAAGGACGTCGTGGGTCAAAAAAGCTTGAGGACCCGTGGGCTTGAAGGTGTTCTCTTTCCACCAACCCCTCCTCCCTTATTGACAATCATTTGATGTAATCCATATACGCGTGAATCTGCTCTTTTGCAATGGCCTTCCTATACTGAAGACAAATGTATGACGAAAAAAGCCCTTCCCTTCCGTTCTTGATCTCACTTTCTTTCAATTGATCGGATTCAAGTTTCTTTTTCCCGAGACGAGACTAGGGTAGTATGTCTCATAGACAAGGTATGTACGAAACATACTGTACATTCAAAAAATATCATAATTCGTGATATACATTAGACAAGTGGTTTTCAACGTTTGGAAGCCGCGGCCCGGTTTCATTTATTTTTGAAAGTGGAAGGCTCGGTCAAATACACGACTAATGGAAAATGAATGGGGGAAAATGAAAAGGCAGATCAGCATAATATGAATGATGTCACGGCCCAGTACCGGGCCGCGGCCCGGCGGTTGAGAAACACTGCATTAGACGGTGCCATTCAAACGCCTCACAATGGCTGAATAAAACAATATGAAAAAGAAAAAGGTCCCGTTTTAAAATAGAGTTTTTTTTAAAAATGAAACGATTTTTGAACATTTTGCAACCGATTACGTGGGAAAGAATAACTGTTGTCCCGTTTTACTAATACACGTTTATCATATGTCCCATTCAACCAAATGGGATGTATGGTTAAAGTACTTGCGATTGGAACTTTTACGGATATAGTTATCATTCGGTTATTGTCATCAGAAACTCGGAGTACTGATGTGATCACATTAAGCGGCGTGTTGCTGATTTGAGTTTGATCTTATGTGATAGTTCCCATAATGGTGCTCTTTTCTTTTGGATTATATGCATAACGCATTGATTGCGACTCAAGTTTTAAGAGGATCTTGCCAAGATGATTGTTCTTGAGATAGCTAATGAAATACTCTCCACTCAACATGAATTTAAAATTTCACTAATTCATTGTTTAAAAAACAATGTTTTAAAATTTCATTAATTCATTGTTTTTTTAAACAATGAATTAGTGAAATTTTAAATCCATGTTGTGTGGAGAGTATTCCATTAGCTATCTCAAGAACAGTCATCTTGGCAAGATGGTCTTAAAACTTGAGTCGCAACCAACGCATTATGCATATAATCCAAGGAAAAAAAGAGCACAAAAAGTTTTTTTAAACTTGCTTATCTAATCATTCTTTGAAAAACTTGCTCACCTAATAATTGCTTAAAAAACTTGCTTACCTAATCATTGTTCGAAAACCTTGCTTATCTAATCATTGTTTGAAAAGCTCGCTATCTAATCGTTGTTTGAAAAACTTGTTTATACTTAATCATTGTTTCAAAAACTTGCTTAACTAATTATTGTTCAAAACAAACTTGCTTACCTAATCACTGTTCAAAACAAACTTGCTTACCTAATCACTGTTCAAAACAAACTTGCTTACCTAATCACTGTTCAAAAAACTTGTTTATCTAATCATTGTTTACTAAAAACTTGCCACTTAGATTACTGTTAGAATATTGATCAGCTAAGCTTTAAAATAATATATCAAATTATGGTATACTCCAAACTGACTTAGTAAGTCACTGTTAAAATACCAAAAGAGAAAAATAACATTTCAAAGGTGATGTTTTGTTATAAGAGAGAGCAAGAGCATTCCTGAATAATTAAAATTCTCTGTGAAAACGTGAGGAAAAACCATTAAAAGAAATTGCAGGAAATACTGCCAATTAGAAAAGATTAACAACATTTTCTGCTAGAAAAACAGTAATCACAGTACTTCATCCATATTAATCCCCGAACTTCCAATCTTCGGATAACATGAAAACACTATTTAAACACTTCAAACATTTCCTCATTTTTCATCATTTCTTTTTTTTTCAAAAAAAGACAACAAAATACCCGTTTATGTGCCATTTTCAATTACTATGTTCATAAATATACGTAAATAAGGAAAAGATAAGGCTGTGTATATGTGTGTGTGTGCGTTTTTACGCATCTTTTAATTCATTATTAACAAGGAGAAAAATAACGAGACTCGGAATCCCGAATCCAAGGTTAAAACGTGACTTAATATTAAAGAAAAAGTAACTTGTTTTTCTTTTTCTAATAATACGAAAAGTCTTCGCATGATCACATTATTATTATTATTATCATCATCATCATCAAAATAAGATATGTCAAGCATGCAGGAAAACATTGCATCACGTGATAAGTGCAATTTCTTTGCGTAGTTAATAATTATACAACCGGGGTTAGAAGATGTGCGCCATAGATAAATGACACTAAATCAAGAAACGCTGTAGAAACCGCCGCGCCCATATATAAGATTATATCAATGCTTTAAAATGGGGAGTAATACATAAACGTTTAATACCTGCTGAACTTCTGCGTGATCTTCATTTCGAAATCTTACATGATTAGAATATCCGAATGCGTAGGATAATCAGTGAATAAGGTGCTATGGAATTAGTCAGCTATCGTGCTTGGAGTTGGTGGGATGAGAGAGAAGAGGATTCGGGGTGATGCGTCGGGAGGGACGACTAATTGCGTTCACAAATGCTTTTGGTCGTGGTCTATAAATCTTGGTGTCTGCCATGGGACCCCCCCCCCCTTTTTGTCGTGGATCCCAGAAGATTGTAGTGTCTGTCATGAACCCCCCCCCCCCATTTATAGCAGCAAAAACTACAACCATCTATCAGGGAGAACATTCTCGAACAATGGGGAACATTCCATCCTGTACTAGTAAATGTGATGTGATAGCAATGCCATCTACTGGACTTCGAAAGAAATAAAACAACGTTTTATGCTCCTATCGAAAGCTGTCACTACAAATACAATTTTTGTCACATTGTAACAATATTACTACTGCAGTCTGTCAACGTTGCAGAGATGCTTTTGCGTGTTACTTTAAGTAAAACTAATATATTTCGTAATTTATTTTTTTTTTCAACATGGCAATATTTTTTTAATAATTCTTCAATTGGGCCGTGGGCCCCCAGAAAGTAGCCCTGAGGGGGGGGGTCTGGCGGTCCAGGCACGCCCCTCCCTCCCATTGGGGAGATCTAATGGGCAAGAGTACACACGACTTGCATAAAGTTCTAGGAGTACGCATAACAGAAGGGTCATGAACTTAGGAGAAATTTAGTCGTGTCCAAACGACTTCTATGCATATTTATGGCTAGGAAAGCCTCCTTTCACACGGCCTTCAAGCCTTTCTTAGGAGTACGCACGCCTACGCTCACCTAGTGACACACAAGCCTCCCACGCATTTCAAGTAATGCGCAAGTTTTCTACGTATTTCTAGGAGGTATCGAATCATAAAAGTTTTGGGGGGGGGGGAACCACTGCTCCACTGACTCATCATTTCTCAGTACTATTTTGACGAAAATCAAAACAAAGAAACCAAAATTGAAGGAAAAACTTGGAAAACTTAGTTTCACGAGAAAAAAAAAAACGAATGAATAAAATGGATAAAAATTGAGTGATGTTCTTGGAAACAACAAAATTTCCCAATCCTCATCGATTTCAGTCACCGACGTTTTCTGAGTAAGAAAACGAAAGGAAGGGAAAGAAAAAAACTCCCAACAACTGTTCTGTTTGAGCAGATTGTCATCATCAGACCATCATTGCCATTTGTCAGATGGTCAGGGATGCGTGTCATCGTCAGATTTTCTAAGAAGAATGACTATATGTGAGCGAGAGAGAGTGTGTTTCGCGCCACCAACTGCACCAAACAGTCCATAAAGTAAGGATGCTCGAGCGGAACGAATATTTACCGATGTTTCAAGCCGATATTTAAAAGATTGTTTTTTCTTTCTCAAGACTAGATGCTAGAAGGTGTCGTCTTATAGAAATTTCAACAGGGCCAAAAAATTATCCAACGCATTCACCTTCTCACCTTATATTCTTGAACGGTGTTTGTAAAATTGTGAAGAATGTGGTGGAGACTGTAAAACAAGCAAATGCCCTACAATATTGTAGAAAATTTTTGATGGAAGCATTTACTCATGATTGTTACGCAACAATACTCAGTTAAAATCCCTCAAAGAACGCCAATAAGGCTTCAAGAATTCCTATTTGCCCAGGGCCCCGAACGTGTGAGCAACGGTCTCTGCATCTTCGGTCGTATTCATTGACGTATTTCTTGATGCTACAAGTTCCTATTATGACACCGGGTAGGGTTTAATTATACAATTAAAGCAGGTCTGAAAAAAATCGTGAAAGAAATTTTAGGCACCAAAAAAATCTTTACCCGAATTAAAAGGTCCAAAATAATGCCTGCAATTTAGTAACTACAGAAAGAAAATTTTAGGTGCCAATACGTGACATGGTGCCTGGGATTTGTTTAACCATAAACTAAAGATTGATTGTAAATTCAATTGGCACGTTTAAAAAGAAATATGATAAACAAAGTGGGATAAATCGAGAAGTTATCCTTACTTAGAATTAAGACAACCAACACACACACACAATATTTTGTATGGGCAGGGTTATTATTACATAGTATTAATTACCGATTTTTTTTATTTCGTGTAATATGCTTTTGTATTGGGTTGCTGTATTTTGGTTGTATTTGGCATCCATATTATTAAGAGCATCTTTTTTCAGCCACCTCGTTGGATATTTAGCCTGTTGTGGCGTTTGTATTTGTATTACTTCTATCGGTTTAATGGCATAATTGAGGAGGAGGAGTCTTGACTGGTAGAAGACGGGGGGGGGGGGGGAGTCTGGAACCGGGATTCCGGGTAAAACAGAAGGGTTCAAAATTATCGAGAAATATTTCATTCATCAAGAATTTGTACTCAATTAACCCTTTCGCTTACAAGCAATTATCAAGAAATTCGGATATCTTTTTTTACGAATCGGCGATAAATATGGTAACCTTGACCTAACCGCAAGTTAGAAAAAGGAAAAAATTTAAAATTATTAGAAGAAAAGGAAGAAAAAACAAATGAAAGAGGAAAACAGTATAATAGATAAGTTGCATGTTAAAAATATATAAATATAACAAAATACAGTTAATACATAAAAGAGCTGTTGCTGAAGGGAAAAAAATCAATAAAAATCATATAGGCCTGATGGAAGGCCCTTACCGTCCCTTGGGGCTACAGAGTGCATGTGATATATGTGTGTGTATCTTGTGTCGTTGTCTTTGTGTAATTTACGTTTGTATTTGCATTTTGTATTTGTATCTTGTAATTTGTTGTTTGTTTTAATTAAAAAAATAAAAAATAACAGATTTATCTTTTCTTCCTTACCCTACCTGTTCTCTTTCACTCTTACATATATAGTAGGATACATCGTGCGTTGGAAAAAATCACTGATAAGAGTATAGAAATAAACGGAGGCAAGAACAACTTTCATAGGGTTTCAACAAAGCTTTGCGATGGTGAGGCGAGAGGAAAGAAAACAGGCAGAAGTTGTTTCAATTTATTCCACTTGCGTTTGGAAGCAATATTACGTCCTTGATTGTAAAGTGGTTAAGCATATTTACGTCAAGGTGTTTTCTGCATTTCAGTGTATTTTGAATGCATGTAGCCTATGGATCTCTGGGTAGGGAGGTTTTCTCCTCGAAAAATACATATTACCATGATTCTCAAAGGGAGGCATCCAAATTTCTGGTCTGCCGCAAGCTTTCCAAACTCTTCGAGACAGTTCTGCCTGAAGTTCTGACCGTGTGAACCAATTCGCTGTATAAATAGATCGACTATACGAAGCCCGTTTTGCAAGTGAATACAACTGTACTTTTAATGTGGAATTATGACGATTTTTTTAAATGAATTTGAACAGCACCTCCTACAGATAGAAGGCCTCCTCACCCTGCTTGTGACGTCAGTACGTAGTCCATTTTCCCTCAGAACATTCAGAGAAACAAATTCCCCTGCTCGTACCAGTATCATCGTTGTGTGGGAAAAAAAATGATCGGGCTCAGAATTGGCAATTTCTATGCCCCACATCCAATCATTATGCGGTATTTGTGAGCCAATCAAGAAGATTCCACGTCAAAATAAGAAAGAAACAAAATAGGATGCCGTGTTTCAAAATGTGGCAAATTTTCTACGTAGTCTGAATGACGTTTATGGCAACCAGTGCAGAGGCCTTCTATCTCTTGGAGGTGCTGATCTGACACACGTAAAATTTATTTTCATAGTAAAATTTTGAACATCAAATTAGTTATAAGAAACCATGCAACTTATTTTGGAGTCTCAGTTCGCCAATACGTATTTAGAAGCGTGATTGAGAGAGACGCATCAAAATTCAATTTTACTCTGAATTTCGTTGAGGAGTGAAAATATTCCCTCAAATTTTAGGGATTTTTTTTAATAGTGTTATTTCTCAATGATAAAACGAAATACCCTCGTTTTACAAAAATGTTCCTAAAAATTTTCGAAAGTTGTAAAATTATATTTTCGGATAACACTGGGTCAGGAGTAACTGGTTGACGTGAAATTTATCCAGGAGAGCATTAAATAGCTAGGAATGCTCAGATATTGTCATTCCTAAAATCCAAACCATATACAGAAATCCCGAGATAATAATTAGGGTGGAAACTAATGAAAGCTGGAATAAATTAAAATAAGTTCGGCGGGAGACCCGTCAGCCATGGCGACGCATGCCTGGGATGTCTTATGGATTTGGCGTGGGGGCCTGAGAAAATTTTCTTAGAAAGTGAACGAATGAATAACTAATTTTCAGACTGCTTTAGTGCAGAAGTCCGTGAATTTGGATTGGTTGTATGCCAGTAGACTTGAAAATTGGCTTCTAATTAATAGAAGTTTTTGAAATTGTTCGCTATGGTTGTCATATTCACGTAGGTCCAATTCACCACACGTGTTCAAAAGAGCGCGTATGGGAAGTTGGTGATTCCGTCAAACTTTCCCAGAGAAGTTGAGAAACGCTGTTCTAGACATGCTATCTGAAATTTCTTATCCAACCAAGCTCCTTCAGAAGAAAAAGCTATATTAAACCCCTCTGTAGCAAGAATTCTTGACTAATGGGTCACGATTCAAATTTGAGCCGCAAGAGCTTCTGAAATGGGTCGTAGAAATCAACTTTTCGATGCTGTTTTATTTGTTGTAACTAATTGAAGTAATTTTGTTGTAACTAACATTTGTTGTAACACTAGTTTCAGGGGCGTGTTAACGATTTCGGTGGCTAGGGTTGCAATACCGACATTTTTAAGGCTCCTTTGTGAGCCATGATTTTATATGCATTATTTTTTTTTGGGAGAAGTTAGCATCTAAAAACTTATTTTCAGAAATGCTGAGAAATATCCATGTTACTGCCAAAGCCCGAAGTGCGACCGTTTCGCGACGAGGCCCGACCATTTCGCAAAGTGGCCGGATATCCCTGGCCAAAGCTTGATGTGCTGATGTAAGACGGCCCGGTGGGAGCCAAATCCATTTTTTTTTTCATCGCCAACGTGCCATATATGTCTATATATAGCAGTTGTATTGGATTGTGACTCCGTGTGACGAGAGAGAAAAAAATTCGAAATTTGTAAGGAAAAAACTATGAAAATAATTATATAAGAATGTCGTTTTTCTGCCAAATTTTGGAGGAAAAACACGATTACTGCAGCGTGTCTGCGGTTTGATGGACTGCCATAACTAACATGGGCATAATTATCACGAAGATATACGCCAACTTGATTATCTCGTATCATGTCTATTGTTATAGGATTTTGGCCAGGGATCACCGGCCACTTCGTAAACTGGCCGGCCAATTCTGAATGGTCAATATTTAATGAAAATTGCGAATTCGCGGAGTGGCCGGCCCGTTTCGAATTGGCCAATTTCGGGCTTTAGCAGTAACATCTATATAAACATTTGAACACACTAAAGAACCATTTAAAATTAATTATTGATGAGAAATTTTGAATTATCGATAGATTCAATCATAATTCAAGAATAAAGGGAAAACAATTGAAAATTAATGGGAGAAATAATTCCAGAATTAATGGAAATTCAGAACTTATGACAAAAATAATTTCAGCGCATTAGTCAATACTTTCAATAATTCGGGAGAGAATGGGGCGTATTCAAATATCCAAGTCGTAGCTTTGGGGCTAGGCTCTGTTGGCGCCTTTTTTAAGAAGCCATAGACTGGTGTTTCAATAATGCTGAAAATTAAACATAGTCTTAATCAGGGATATTTAATAATAGTTGAAAATACAAAAAAAGTTGATGGCGGTGTTGATTTTTGGTTGCGGCTGGAAAAGGTCAAGAGCCCCTGCCCTGTAGCGATATACTTCTAACAAAAAACACAAGTTAACAAATTATTACCCCTTCAGTTGCCAATGGTGATTAAAGGGGTTAATAAAACGGACATTAAGGACAAAATCTCTTGAAGGAACAATAGAGAAGAAATGATTCCAATTATTGACAAAAAAATGTAACAGCATTCATCATTATTTCAGGGCAGTTCATCTAACCACATTTTTTTTTTTCATGCTATTTCCAGAATCAATTTGAACATCGTTAGCATTAGACGGTCAGTCTGCGGTCCAGTTAATCATAAAATTCAAAAGGGAAGAGCAACAACCGATCGTTATAATATTAGTTCTTACATCCTGAATATTATTTTTCCTCCAAAAACCCAAGAAGAAAATTATAGTCGCGGAAGAAAACATTACATTGGTGAGGGAGAAAAAAATTCCATTCATGTTATCATGAAACGAAAAATAATGTTATTTGGAAAACAAAATAATTATCATTTCGAAGATAATTCTAAATGTTTTTTGTCGAAACACCTATAAATTTTAATCTATTTTTTGATCCAAAAAAATGTTCTTTAAGAGAAATCGAAGAAATATAATCTTGTATTACTTCGATTATTTCTTTTGTCTAAATTCTTAAGATTTTTTTTCTTTTCGAATGGGAAGATAAGATCTTATACGTAAAATAAATAAAAAATCGTAAGTGGAAAATAAGAATTATCTTATTTTTCTCTTTCTCTCTGTCGGAGATAAAGTTTCTTTGAAGAACTAAAACTTTGAACAACATTTTTTGAAATTTCATTACGTACGAAAAAAAAAATGTATATGGAATTTCTTTCTCCTTTCTTCTTAGAGAAATTTTTCCTCTTGTTGCTAAATATCAATTTTCTTATAATTTCTTACGAGAGGGAGAAAAAATGTAAAAACTTAAGAACGTGGAAAATTTCTGAAGATATTTTTTTAGTTGTATTCGGATAACAAGCCTTACAATTGTTTGCTTCTTTCTGCTGAAAAATATTCATGTGTAATTTAAAAGAAAATACTGATAAAATAAATAATTTAATAAAAGTTGAAATTTTGTCTTCATTTTTTTAAAATAATGGATTAAAATTTCAGTACAGATGGATGATTTTTTTTTAAATTTTAAAATTTTGGTATTTTCTCAGATTAGATAACGCTTTTGTTTTTTCTAACATTTCTACTTTTATTATATAATGTGACACTGTACGCGTTATCCCATACTATTTATAGTATTCCTTATACAATCGAATCCCGTTTTATCGAATACCGTTATAGCGAAAATCTCGTTTTAACGAACACTTTTTTAATCCCCCAAATAAGTTTACATATGAACAATGCTAACGAAACCTGGAATTCCTTTATAACGAAATTTCGTTTTAGCGAAGTGATTCCTCCGGTCTCTTGGCGTTAGTTATACCGGGATTCGACTGTAGTTTATTTTGTTATTGATTTTATTTTATTCATTATACTTTTAGTTTTATTTATTATTTTTCATTACTTTGTGTACTTATTTGCACAACCTCTAGCATCAGTGCTCACTAATCTCCAGTTCCACTGAGTTTAGGTTCGAATCGTAGGATGGCAAATCGACTTGTAAGGTCTTATTATTAATGACACAAAATCATCTACATAAAAAGACCTTAAGCGAGTTTATCAAAACTGTTGCTAGCAATCGCCGTGGTGTTCACTGAAGCACTGAAAATTGTCCGATTCTTGCATCTAGTTTTATACTCTATAGGTTGGCACCCCTGATGGACACCCTAATTATATAATTCTATTGAAATTTATAATCAAAATTCATATTATATTGTCAGACTCAGTTCAAGTGCAGTATTTGCCAGAGATGAAATATACGTGCCTTTTTTTTCTGATGCGGTGCACGGACGGCCGTAGGAGTGTTATCCAAAAAAATAATTTTCGTAAGTAATTTCACTCCTCTCTAAAATTTTCAGAGGAAATTTTGTAGAGAGGAGAGTATTTTTTAAATGAGAAATAGAAGTAATTCTATTTAAAAAAATGACCAAAAATTCCAAGTATTTTCACTCCTTGACGAAATTCGGATAAGCGAAATTGAATCACGCATCCAGATGCGTATTAGCGTGATTCAAGCATCAAAATTCAATTTCGCTTATCCGAATTTCGTCAAGGAGTGAAAATACTTGAAATTATTTGGAAGGAATAAAAAGAGAAGAGCAACAACCAATTTCTTTTGGAATGCTTGAAATTGTTTGAAGGAACCCTACCTGTGTCAGATTTCATATTTTAAGCCTAACATCGGCTAGTATTGCTCCATGAGTTATCGTAAGTTGAATAGGGCCAACGTAAAAATCAGGAACCTAGAAAAATTGGTCCCGTGATGAAGATGAAATAAGAAAAAATTCCGGACGATAATTTATGTTTCATATAGGAAACTTGCGATTCTGAGAAATTTCGCTGCATAAAATTTTCAAAGCTTCATAGCTGTTTGAAGCTTTGAATGAAAATTTGATCATTTGAATGCAATGGTGGTAATGGTGGTTGAATGCATTATGTTAAATTTTAACATTCAAGTTGAGAATAGCACAATCATCAATTTTCAGTTTTACCATATAGAATTAATATTTAAAATTGTGTGTACGAGTATAAGACATATTCCCGAATATTTTTGACCCTATTTACCAGCATTTAAATTATCCTAAAGTACTTAATTCTATAGCAAAAATGACACTGGAAAATTAATTCAGAAATCACAAATTAAACTTTCAAAGCATTTTTACTTCGCTATATATACAGTAAATATGATGTAAATGCGTGATTACGGCGATGATGAATAATTCTAAATACGTATTACGTTTCCTCTCAGCCCATGAAGAAGTATAATGAGTTGAAAACTTCACAGCGTTTACAGGCGGATTCCAGGAAGGTCTCATGAATTGCAAAACAGGAGCTAGGAATGGTAGATTCTGGTAGTGGTGGTGGTGTATGGTAGAGAACCTTTAAGGACCGGCTACGAATAGAAAGCAGGGTTGCAAGTATGGCACTGAAGTTAAACCGAAGACTGAAGGAACTTTTTCGACGCTTTTTTTTAACGATGATATTCATAACTAGGGCACCCTGAAGACAAAGCATCCATTGAAGATATCCATTAGCATAGAGAGGTGCTATTTTTTGAAGGAACTCGTCCGCGTTGCACGAGCGGGTAGACTAGAAATAGCTTGAGTTCATGATTCCGGAAAATGTTTTTTTTAGGAAATGATGAGGAATGGAAACAGCATCTAGGTATTTTTCGAATCACAGAGGTAGCATGACGTACGAATACTTCGGCTATAACTATCACGGGAGTTCAGCTTGAAGGTTTCGTGAAATTGAAAGTGAGGGCTTTTTTGCAAGTACTTGAGAAGAGTAATTCGTAGCTATATATCAAGAACACTTCATTATAACATGTATGGACATGTAAAAAAATCACAGTGCATGTTCCCGAAGAGGAGCTGGAGCGAAGGCTTTTTCACCAGAGTATGAGAAGTAAGAGTCATTCACAAATATCAGGAACAGTTCACGTACCTTGCTGGAACATGCAAGAATAGGGTATGTTTTCGAAGACGATAAAAAGAATGATGCGTAGAGAGTGGATTATAACAAGGCACGATGGACTTCCAGAAAGATGGGTGAAGGGATTATTCAACATGGAGTGAGAATTTCGAACAACTCTCAAGCAAGAACTCACCAGTGGCAGCAGTATTTGCCACTTCAGTGGTGGTGGTGGTTTTCCATCAGCAGTTTCACGACGAGACCGGCACCAAGGATCGACAGCAGGCTGTGGTCCTTCTTATCACCCATCCCGAACATCTGAGGAGCGGCAGTGGAGTAGTCGACCGTCGACAGGACGACGATGGTCACGATGGCGAGCAGGGCTAGCAGCTTCACGAAGGAGAACATTATGGATGGAAGTCGTTCGTTAGAGAGAGAGAGAGACTAAAAACAAAGAGTGTTCTAACTCTGAAGAGAAGGTTTGAAGAACTGATGCTTGAGTCAGGTTCGAACCCTGGTTATATAGGCATTGGGCAATAGAGGGAAGAGGAACTATGGGTAATTGAATTCCCTTCCGACGACTAAAATCCCTTCCGCTTACATAATTGAAGAAAGCATTTCTATCTCTGATTTCCTTAGGATTTCCCTCTGTTTAAAAAAGAAAAAATGAAATGAAATCCATGTCTTTTTTAATCCGAATCTGAAAAATAAATGCGATTAATACATTTTAATAAAACGCTCGGCTGCCTCGGAATGTTCCTGTAATCGCTGATTTTTACCGACTAATTTTAGAAAAACTTTGAAAAAACCCCGTTTTAAAGATAAAGGCCGCTATCCTGTGTATATGGTTTCGTAAAATCTGAATACCATTAGCATAGATTCCCTCATTAATAATGCAATTTTTTTTTAGGTACCGATAGGCATGGCCGCACAGCATGGACGAATGGGCTGTAGGATAGCACAACAAACAACACCGACTGCGTGTTAATCTTGTCCTACGGAACTGTTTTTCGCGTGCTAATTGTTACAGCGACTCAATATGACGTTATCTGTGGTTAATATACTAGTATTGCATCATTAACATGTGAGTGTTATAAACGTAGTACAAAATAATGTAATAGTTGGGCCCATAACGGCATATACATTGCTATACAGCTTGCGGAATTTGAATTCAGCTCTGCTGTAAAGGTAAGGCTTTGATATTAAACATATTACAATGATATTAAAGAGGAAATATTTGGCATAAAACTAGAGAGAATTAACGATATATATATGATATGTTAATGTCATTTAATGCTATTAACATTTCAGTCCGGTAATTATACATAATAACCGATTATTATGTATACTTTCCGAAAATTTTGGTAAGTTTGATGAATTTTTCTAAATTAATCACTTTTACTGTTGATTATGCATAATACCCAAGCATCGCGTCGTTGGTAAACAAGAAAAATCGTAATATATGATGCATATTATACTGGGGTACAAATTTTACGATCGGGGTACAATCGTAAAATTTGTTATCATTATATCTGGGTCCGACTATATTATCACCCCATATATACTAGACTCATTTGGAAATTTTTTCATATTTATCAAATTCACTAATTACACTTGGGGCATTTGTATTATTATTACAAATTAATTACAAACATAAATTTATATTGATCATTTTGTAGATGTAGAATTTTATAACACAGATTAATCACAGATTAAAAGGGCGATAAATGTAAGGGCGATAATAAATAAAAGGGCGATTCAAGTATGCATGAAATTTACAAACGACACTTAGTTCTTATGCATAATAGCCGGCAAAAATAATTAATTTAGAGGAATTTATCAAATTTATCAACGAAGCTTTGGTATTATGCATAACCTCCGGTAAAAGCGGTAATGTTTTAGTGTATTTATCGTATGTTCTCGAAAGTTTACAAAATGTCTATGTTCAGTACAGATTTTATTGAAATTTGGTCATCTTGATAATACAGTCGAACCCCTCTTAATTGAGCTATTTAACATCTAAATATGTACATGATACATATTTAGATGTTAAATAGCTCAATTAAGATCAGGGGCGTACACCTGATCGCCTTTGGAGGGGGGCACAAAAGTCTTGCACCCCCCCACTAGCATTTTGTGCCCCCCCCTCCCCCACAAAAATGTTTTTCTTCACGAGAAATTATGAGCAATCGCCCTTTAAAAAGCATTTAAATTAGCAGAAATCGATTAATATAGCATATATAAAAGGTATTTTCTTTCTATATTACAATTTTTTCACCGAAATATTTTTTTCCCAATTTTTGGTCGACTTGGGGGGAGAGCACACCCTTCCTCCCTCCGTGCGTACGTCTCTAGTTAAGACATTATACTTTGGGTTGTGGGAAAGATGAAAATGAATTTATCATTTTTTCTTGTTTTGTTTTGGAAATGTCTTGCGACCCACAGTTTGGGAGCCACGGTTCTATGGGAATCAGCTGGATATAACCGAATTCAACTATGACGTTGTGTTTACAAGCGCTTCCTTTGTAGGTTGAATAATTATCATGCGAACACTGATTCCACATAGAAATTCCCCTCATCCCCAGGGCGCTTTTATTCTCACGTGAGCAAACGGGACACGTGCCTTTTGTACTCAAGCACAGACCACGTGTTCTTTTTCCCTGCGTACGCCTTTGCCTAAAAGAAAGCTACATATAAAGGGCCCCTGAAAATTCATATTTGCTCAGAACAATGCCCACCATATTCCTAATGCCCTTCATATTGTCTGATGAATAACAGTAAAAGGCTGTAGATACAGCTCTGAACAAGCCAATTTTAATTATTCATAGACATCCTATGGCATTCAGAAAATAAGCCTGGGATAATGCTCCATAATAGAAGACATTAAGTTAACATTATAGTGATCGAAGAGTTATTTCCGTACATGTCCGAATTCGTTCATACATCAATGCCTCCATAATGACTGAAGTTGAAATGGATTGTACACAACACACAGTCGAATACAATTCATAAAACTCTCCCGTCTTAAACCAATGGATCAGTAAACAATGTTGACTGACTTGCACCACTCAAACTCGGGAAGCCCGAATTTCCCCTTGTTCTTAAAGCCGATGAGCACCAATTACTCGAACACGTCCAGAATGTCACCATGTTCTAATCCAATTTACGACACACGCGCCGACTAATATATTCCTATGCATAAATTTCAGTATAATCACCAAGTGGTCATAATCCACTCCGTCGTTGTTTCCGTCGGACTGCCGAGATATAGCAAATTCCGATCGTGCAACAATTCGTCGATACATGGACGACGTTATTTATCTGTGTTTCCCGAGATGAACTTGCATCCAATCATCATCCCCCGATATTCATCTCGATAATGACACGTTACACAATTTTGGATTACAGCAGTAATGGAGAGCGGATTAATTTAGAAAGCATTATTATTAGCAGTACCTTTAGTAGCCGTCTTGTTCTTAATCTTGTATCCGCACGATTCATAATTATCTGGACTTGTTATATCCGAATAGCTGTATATGAGACTTTTTTTTTCCTAATTCGCCCATATTAGTTCACAATGCACTAAGTTATGATTATAAAGTAAAAAAAAAAGGAATCTCTGCAACCGTCACTTCAAATTTAGAAGATGGATAGAGACATTTTTACCATTTAACCAGTGCAAATCCGACATTCGTGTGCATACCAATAGTTACCAAACTGTGGCACGTGTACTCCTGGAGGGGTGCGTGACAGACTATTCAGGGATATGCGAAAAAGAATCAGCAATGACGGAAGAAACTGATAAAATATTATAAAAATGCAAAACATTGGATAAGAGGCCGTAGTGTGCCATACCGTTTACGGTATATTATATGGTACATGATAAGTACGCAAGCTTCCTACGCATTTTTAGGAGTACGCACTCCTACTCACTGTTCTAGTGGAGTGCAACAATCATGCGCATTTCTAGGAGTACACAAGCCTCTCACGTATTTCTAGAGAAAACACTGCATAACAAGCCTCAGTGCAGCAATCTTATGCAGCGCAAGTCACTTATTTTAGTAATATATGACATCCATACTTGTTATGGACATCTTTTTCTCAGCCACCCCGTTAGGCATTTTGCCTGCTGTGGCCTTGTATTTGTATTTCTAGAAATACTGCATACCAGCCTCAACGCGTTTCTCCAAATACGCACATTTCTAGAAAGACAAAAGCGCCTTCGTCCATTTCTAGAAAAATACAACTCTGATATGTTGCAGAGATATATATTACATTTCTAGAAATGTCGGTGAATACCGCCTTAAGAAACCGAAACATCTTTAAAAAAAATTGCCAGAGGGCATTATAGTGACCAATCATGAGGCCCATCGGCCCCAAAAGCCCGGGCCTTGTACGATATTCTTCAATGTTTTTCAACTTTTTCCTCATTGTAGACATAAAAACCTATTAACTAGGTTATTTTGACGCATAAAATATATTATTTGTTTTTATGCTACTATGCAGTATAAAAACGAATATGGAATTGTAACACATTTTGTCCGTTTTCATGCGTATCGATTCGAAACCAACAATCAATTACACGTAAAAAATTATAGCAGATAGTTTAATTTTTATTTGATAGATGGCAGTGAAATTCCCCTATTTTTGTGATGTGGGTATTTTTTCCCCCGATATTTTTGTGTGGAAGGGAATGGGTGCAAATACTCTTTTTTTGGACAACTATACGATCACAGAATGTTTATCCCTTTCGGACAGTTTATACACTGGTGAAAGGAATTAAGAGAATTTGCAGACTTGGTCGATTATCTCTAGAACTACTGTACCGATTTTAATGAAATTTGACATGTACATACATTGATACAATACAAAACAAATAACCATTCAATAATTGTAATACACACGCATGATCGTGCGTAACACTCGTTGGAGTCGGAAGGTATGAAACAGCGGTTGCAGAATAAACAAAAAAATGGGTTAATAGGGGGTATGGTCCCCTCTTACAGATATACAGGTCTCGCAGCGTGATTTCATACTTGAGATAAGGCAGTTTATCATTTCCTGTGGGAATTAGTCCCACTCGTTCAGCAACGCTGTTTTCATTCCCTGGATGGTTCTCGGAGGGGGGTTCAAAATTGCAATTGCCCTCCCCAGAGCGTCCCAAACATGCTCTATAGGGATAAGGTCTGGAGATCTGGCTGGCCAATCCATCCTGCGAATATCCTCACTCTCTAGAAAATCGTCGAGCAGAAGAGCTCTATGTGGCCTCGCATTATCGTCCATTAAAATGAACTCAGGGCCAACTGTACCCCTGAAAAGGTGAACATAGGGCTCCAAGACCTCATCCCTATACCTCACACCTGTCACAGTGCCTCTTTCAAAGACATGGAGAGGTGTGCGGCCATCCAACATGATGCCTGCCCAGACCATTAAACCTCCTCCGCCATAATGGTCGATTTCGCGGACATTGGAGGGTAGGTAGCGGGTCCCTGGTTCTCTCCATATGAACGTACGGCGAGAATCGGTGCTTAGGCTGAACCGGGACTCATCAGTGAAGAGAACGGTCGCCCATTGATCCATACTCCAATCTCTATGCTCTCTGCACCATGATAAACGGATTCTCCTGTCCGTAGAAGTGAGCGGGATGCAAACAGCAGTTCTTCTTGCAAACAACCCTCTCTCATGAAGTCACCCTGGATACACGGGTTTTGTGGCTGCATACAAGTCACGAGAGAGCTGAGAAGCTGTAGCACTCCTGTTACGCCTCGCTATAATCGACAAATGGCGATCTTCTCTGGCCGTCGTGGCTCTTGGACGACCTTGCCCAGGCTTTCTCTCGATGGATCCGGTATCCTGGAACTGTTTCCATAAGTTACACACGACGCTGGGCGTTAAATTGAATTCTCTACAAATCTGGACTTGAGATTGGCCTGCTTCTAGCCTCCCCACAATTCGCCACCTCATTCCATCATCTAAACGTTGGTGGTTACTCATTTTTACTGTTACAATTTGAAATTAACCGATTGCTGCAAAATAACGCCAAGAAACTCGCCGAGGTGTGCTAGCGAACGAAATGAATCTTAACTTACGCGCGCTTATAAAGCCTGTTTCTCTACTGGCTCCGCCTACACACACGTGTACGCTTACGTATTTGACGTACAAGATTTGCATTTTTGTCTAGAAGCAGTGGTTTCACTCTCTCTCTATGAAGTTTTTTCTCTTCTTCGTAAATGAATTAAATCAGGATATATCATTTCTCTTGAAGTGAGGTTTTCCGTTTTCCAAATACGCTCCAGTTAAGGTATATGAGGACCCATTACCACACCGAGCTGCCTAATATTAGGACCGTGAAACTTGATCACAATACGATGATATTTGTGCCATGGCTGCCAAATTGAACATTTCTGTGGAATTCCACGCATGTGTGTAGGAACCATTTGCACCATCGTCCATGAAAAACTTGAAGAAACGAAAATGTTTAAATTTGTTTCTTTTTTTTTCTTTTTTTCATGCGCCAGCGTCGAGAATGAGGTCGAAAATAATACATGCCCAGTCGAAATTTTTACATGCCCCACACATGTCGGGCAATAGATTTGTCCAGCGCAGATGCCAGCCTTCAAGCTACCGTACGCATACGTAATATATGCTCGCATAACAGCTGCAGGTACGTAGGTTCAGCTTACTTCGATCATGGTGTGTTCTCATACGTGTGTGCTCCTCTGAGGTGTTGATCCCATATGCAAACATTATGCCGTGATATCGATCCGGGGTCACTCATAAAAACCCTAGATCTATCTGCATCCATGAGGTCCGATAGTGTTTACTTTCGCAGTTTACTCTGAAGAAAGAGCAAAGGGAATATATTTGTTGGATCTTTGCGCTCTGATATTGATTGTCTTTCTTCCTCATCCTTGTATGCTTAGCATTCATATTTCCAGTGTATATAGCATGATTTCCTACTCTTCCGTGACAGTAACAAGGATTCTAATAACAGAACTATGCCTTTGATCACAACGTTATCGAAAAATCCTGAGGGTGAATT
Organism: Pholcus phalangioides; assembly: GCF_987345545.1. Classification (NCBI taxonomy): domain Eukaryota; kingdom Metazoa; phylum Arthropoda; class Arachnida; order Araneae; family Pholcidae; genus Pholcus; species Pholcus phalangioides. The sequence goes on along the minus strand of NW_028301596.1, from coordinate 38,180,468 downwards.
CAAGTTTAAATTCCAAAGGTGTATAGATTAGCATTCGTATTTTTTGACAGTTTTAACCATTTTATAGAACTGTCCGATTTTTTTTTATAGAGCTTTCTTGAATTCGCAGCTGTTACAAACATCGCTGATGGAGATCATTTTCACAACTTGGTAGTGCTACGATAATTCTGACCAAAAATACAGTGTGTCCCAGAAATTCATAAAAATTGAATTCGTATATTTGGATTGGTTTGCGAAAAAGTTATTCTCATGAAGGAGGACTTTTTTTTTATTATAAAACAAATCACAGGATCTTGGACCTGCCGATCGTCCCGTTGAAAAGTCTCGCCAACAGGCCAACAACTGCACAATTAATATTCAAAACATTACACTTTGAAATGATGAATATTTATATAGTCATGCGCATTCTCAAATAAAATTTATAAATTATGCAAATATCTTTATCCTCGACTCTAGCGGAGAAAATTCACGTCAGCTTCGTTGAAAATAACGAGACATTTTTATAAAGAAAAAGTGGGGAAAAGGGCAAAACTGGGGGAATATATAATGTCCCGTATACCTTCCATGTTACAGTTAATGAGGAAGTCAAAGTGTAAAATTAAACAAGAGAAGAAAAATTTAACTAGGGCTGGGAATCGATCATAAAATATTAATCGATAATCGACTGATTAATCGAATATTTTCGAGTGCCAATTCATAGCAAACGTAGCATTGGTGAAGCAAACTACAATGCTTAAAACAATTAGGGGAAATGTAAGTTTTATTTATTTGTGATTTTTGAACATTTTCATTGATAAAATATAGACAAAGAACATTGTTAGGTATTCACAGAAGAGATGTATTATAAAAGTTGATCAACTAAATTTTAATAAATACAACATATCACCTATTTTTTTTTAGCAGTGTAGATAATTGATGCGGTAAAAATATAAGCAATTCTATTCCTTTCACGCACCATGCACTAAATGAATGCAAACAAATAAAGAAATAGATTAGAAGAACGAGCTATACCCGTTTGAAGTTATTTAATGTTGAACATGATTGTCATGTCCTGAAATTTTTTAACTAGGAGAGAGAATCTTGTCTTTTTCTCTTTTAAAATCTATTTTAGGTTAGTCACTGATTTCGAAACTAATTTCGATTTTTAAACTGTTACTTTTTTACCTTGAAACTGCTCTGAAATGGTATTGGAGGGGTAGGGGAGGGGAAGCTGATGTTTTTCGAATAAGAAAAGTTCTGCTCACAGTGGAGACAATAAATCTTGGTCTTGTCTTCCAAAACCTCCATGAAACTCAAATTTGAAACTGAAATCATCACTAGTTTTTGGTTGAATCGACTTGTATTTCCACAAGTAGAAAAATTTAATGAAAATATTTTCAAATATGGTCATTTATCTGAAATCCTATGTATAGGAACATAATTCAAGACATCCAATTGGTTTAGTCTATAAATAAAATTAAATTATAAATTTTTAACAAAAATTTTTTATCGAAGTTTGATCAGATTGGTCGAAAAACGATTAACTCAGATAAAATTTTTAAACTGCGATTAACGATCAATCGAACCAGCCCTATTCTTAACGCAATTCACTACGTTCAAATGACGACTTTTTTTTTTTTTAAATTGTCGAAAATGGTTTCATGAATTTATTTGGAAGAATGTTTTACACAGAATCCAAAACACTTTTATTCTTATACACACAATAAGTCAAAACAAAGTCTTGGCTGATTTAAATCATTTGGAACAATGGTTTTATAGGCAAAGAACAATTTCCAAACGCGTTTTTTGATATTTTTTTATTTTTTCGTCGCATTATTCCACGCGAAACCAAATTTCTCAAAAACTATGCAAGATATCTCATGAAATTTTTCAACAGTGTTCAAGATAACATTGGCTGTGCAATAAACTAGGACCTTGACCATATGTTTAGAATTCAATATTATACAGCTGTTTGAATAAAAAAATTGAGTTTTTTGCGAAAATTTATGTATTGTTTCATGAAAACTGCCATATCTTAGAGAATATTTTGTGTAACTCAGAACTTTTAGTTCATTGCACGGATAACAGTCATAGCAGCATGCAGCACCAAAACTATTCGAATATATGTTGTAGTTTTCAGGGCACAATGTAAATTACTGAAAATAAGCTAATTCTGATTACATAGAATAAAATGTATCAAAAAGTTATAGAAATATTTCAGATATCTCAGTGGACTTTCTTGCTTTTTTGTACAGTATTATGCCAAGCGCTTATTAAAAATCCATAAGTTTTGAAAAAAAAACTGCCCCGGAAGTGGTCAGTTGCCTTAACGCACGATATCAGAGATCCGTAGAATGAGACATTGCTTCAATGCGACGAACTCCAATTCCAGGAATTTCTTGGAAAAACGCTATAAAATCAGAAGCAAAAACGACGAAAAATGTGTCGTTATATCAGACACATTCTGAAGACACGTTCTTGCGTTTTGATTGACGTTATAAGCAAGGTTCATTAGCATTATTCGGTATGGTAATCACCCCGGAATATTGACGTTATAGCCAAGCAGTGCCGTCTTAACGCACGGCCCGGGGCCTCAAGAGAAGAGGACCCTTAGAAAAATTAAAAAATGAGAAGTAGTTTAATTTTTCGAGAATTTGCCAGGTAGGGCTTTAGAAAAATCACTTGGCCGTTGGATGGTCATAAGACGGCCTTGTAGCTAAGGCGTCGTTACAACCGAGTTTGACTGCATAGTCCGAAAACTCATCTTACTTTAACCCCGTATATGTACTCTGAAGTAAGACCTTCGCTTTTGAAGGTTCCTTCTTCTAGGGATAAAGAGACGTCTATTTCATTATTCAAGATTCTGCGTTGTGAGGCAATCACTTTTTTTCCCAATAAGATTCGATTTTTATATTCTGAAAGCTTTTGAAAGAGGCCCCGTCATCATTTCCTCTTTTTTAAAAAACGAAGAGATTATCTTTTCGACTTTTCCCATGTGCGCTCATGATAAAAATTCCATTCTGATATTTTAAAAGGGAAAATATTTTCAAGGCACTGATGGAAAAAATATGTTGAATACATTATTTTTGATACGGGATGTACGTATTGTGAAGGCATTCTATTTTCTTTAATGAAGCCAGATAAAATTTCAGAAATCTTAATTAGTATCGTAATGGCTTCATATTACGTCGTTTTGAATTCAATTCCGTTTCCGTAAGGACTTAGCTTGGACATTAACTTTTATGAGACAAAAAAAATTTTTGTTAATATAAATTCGGTAGATTCTGGAAAATATAAGTTTATTATTACTTTGGAAGCGGCTCATCAATGTTTGAATTATACTGAATTTTCAATTGAAAAAAAACTAATTTCCAATTTAATTCACGAAAAATTCCAATTAAAAAATCATCTAACTTCAATGTTTTTTTCAAAATTACCAAATATTGATTCACGAAAAAAATTGCAAATATCACAATTCAAATCATACGTACATGAAATCATTAAAAATCGAATTAAAGTTATATAATAAAAAAATTGAATTTTCATTTGATAATTGAAAATTGGATTATAATTTTATCCACGCTGAAAAATTAAACTTTCGATTGTTAATTATGAAAATTTTGTTCACGATAGAGAAAAAATGAAATGAAAGTCAGTTCAATTCGCAAAAAAATACCAATTTCATTCATGATAAAATGAATGTATAATTCAAGTTCAATTCACAAAAGATAGATTTATATTATCTCACAGAAAAATATGAACCAAAATTTCATTCACAAAATCTAAATTATAATTTAATTCACATAATACATGAATCTAAATTTAATTTGGCAAGCTCTTATTAACTAACTAGGCCAACCTTCGTATACTGCAGGACATGTGCTGAAATTATAAAAATGTACAATTGAAATTTATTGATAAAAATATAATTTTTAATTTTATTCACAAAATACAAATTTAAATTGTATTTGAAAATTATAAATTTAAGTTCGTTTTAAAAAAGAAATTTTGATCTAATTCACAAAGACAAGTAAAATCACAATTAAAAACTTTGGGAAATTGTTATAAGACCACTAGATGGCGTTGGTTGAATTCTTTGAACCATAGCTTTAAGGGGCCGTTCAAGTATTACGTAATCATATTTTTAGCCATTTTTAACCCCTTCCCCTCCCTTGTCAGCAAAATTTCGTCGGGCCCCAGTGCGATTCTACACCACTCAAGTTATCCCCCCGCGGCACATTCACAGATTATTTAAGTGATCCACGGCATATAATTACGGATCACTTGAGTGATGCGTGGCACAGTTCTAGAGCACTTAAGTTGCCCGGACACATTTCCAGATCACTTGGATCCTCGAAAAAATTAGAGATCACTGAAGTGGCTCTGTAGGCCACTTAGGGGCCATTCAAGTATTACATAAGCAGATTTTCAGCCTTTTTTGACCCCCTCCCCCCTGTCAGCAAAATTCCGTCAGTAGCTTAGAATATTACATATCTTCAAAAGGGGTTGTTGATGACGTAAGAAACCTTCAAACCCCCCTTGTCATCAAAAGTCAGCAAATCCGACTGTATAAATACAAAATATTACATACACGTCACGGTGAAAGTGATAATCCGGTAATTAGTTGTAATCGCCAGTTGTCACTAATTTTTCATAATAAGTGGCTGCAAATAATTAAACACAAGTTTTTACATTATTACACCATGCGTAAATCAGACGTGGAACGAAACATATAGCAAATAAAAAATTAGAAATTGATTCTCAATCATTATCTTATTTAAAAACAACTACAGCATTAGATATAATATAATGGGCAGATCGATTATAATATATGATGCCAAATAAATTTGCCAGCGAACTATATAATGCCGAATAATAGTAAGCGTGAACTTGTATCCGGTCCATGAGCCCGAGTCCACTCAATATTTGCCACGATCTCGATAATTCCTATAAAAAAAATTGGGTTTAGGGCTTTCATATTATTATCACCCGATTAAATGTGTTGAATTACAGTCAATTCGTGATAAATCGAATATCTGTTTAAGTCGAAGTTTTCACTCAGTTGAGAACTTTTTCCGTATTTTAGTGTTAAAACTTTCCCTGAATTCGAATTTTTCGGAATAAGAGAAATTTAAAAAAAAATAGAATTTAGTAATGTGGAATATATAATTTTAGCTATAAAATTTGGCGTAAATATATATAAATGGTCATAATTACCACACAAAAAAATACTCCTTCGTGGCAATGACCCCGAATCATAGGGATCGATATACAGGGTGCCCGATATATACTAATGCGGCCTTTATCTCATCATCAACCGTCGGTCGTAGAGGTATAGTTTCAATTTAGAAAATGCTCAAAAGACGTTCAAAAATCACCCTACATGAGTTTTGAGTTCCGAAATGCAGCAAAATAAATAAAAAAAAATCTAAATTTTTATACGGTCCCCGATCCCCGTCCTTTAACTTCAAGTTAAAAAGTTGATGACCTGTCTCTCCTGAAGCCACCAAAAAGAATCATGTTTCAATTCAATTGAAACTTTCCTAAGTGCTGAGATTCTTCCTAAGTCCCAATCGAAGTTGGGAAAGGACTGCATAAATGATGGAAAGGAACGTTGTCCGTTAGTTTTTGCCGTTCTTTCATAACTTTTCTCCGATTTTTGAATGTGAATATATTAGCGAATATTTAAAAACTATTTTTTGTACGCCCCGGGAGATACAGGGCAACAACTTCTTAATTGGAATGAAGGGCACACACACGGGGGGGGGGGCGTATAAAAATGTAGATTTTTCATTTTGTTACACACTGTATTTTCACTCTCAAAAATGGCACAGGGTAATTTTTGAACGTCTTTTGAGCATTTTTTTTTTAATTGGAATCATACCTCTACGACAGACGGTTCATGCGATAAAAGCCGCAACCGCATTCATAGGACACCCTGTATAGAGGTTAGAAAAAGTCCGGTGAAATCCAGGAATTCGGATATTGGGCGGGTGAACTAGGGCCGGCCAATTCGCGAACTGCCAACTTCGAGCTTTGGCAATAGCAAAAGACTCTAACAAAAAACCAACTTTTTCCTCTGAAAATCATTCAAGTTCAACATAATGTACGCGTACCATAAGTACCGCTGGATAAACAAATGTGGAAGATCAGCCCGAAAGAAAAAGAGTCAATATGCAAATAAGTGCGCATTATAGGCCTACACATTACATACTAGGAACAGCCATCGTCAATAGTACGTAAATAAGTACGTTTTAAGTGCTGAAATTATTTCTTTTTTAACTATGATGTTGTTGGTGCAGGTGCTCCAAACTTTCATTACATTTTATTTGTTCCCCCCCCCCATATCCATCCATGGTTCTTTGTCAATACCGGATATACATTATCAAGGAGGAAAGAAGTAGTGCGCAAATAAATAGAAAATCCAGTATCACATCGCGAAAAAAAACACAAAATCTACTTTCATTGATATACAAGGCTATCACCGCATCAAGGGACAGGTTTGTTAACTTATTGTGCTATTTTTCCTGTAGATGGTGTGGTTTTTTTTTTTAATAGTTCTCTAGGTCATTGTGATATCATTGTCTGGAACATTCCAACATGCGTTACTGCATTAATGGTCGAAAAACATCATGGATGAATCTATCAATTACGTAGAGAGAGATGTATTTTCTAAAATGCGTGGGTGACACCATTTTACTTGAATCAATTCCAATTATCAAATTTGTGCTTTACTATCACAATTTCTGTTTTGGCACCAGTTTATACAGGATGCATTGCAAACATGGGGTATGGCATTTTACTGGCGAACCGTTGATCCTAGAGATATACTGCACTTCTAATTGGTAAAAGTTACCTAATAATGTGTACTACTCAGTTATGTCGTTCATGTTTCAAGGGGGGGTTCCGTAGTTGCTAAAATACAAATAAAAACTTTTTTTAGATTCCCCGTGTGCCCCAAAACCCAGTTAGAAAGTTGTTGCCAAAAAAGTCTCTCCTAATGCCAGCAACAAAAATTGCACGTTTGTAACGGCCGTATTCACCAACACAGTTTAAACTGCAATCGCAGGTGAAAGGATTGAAGATCGAAACGGATTGGTTAAATTGCGGATTTTAACCAATCCGTGTCGATCGCTAATCCTTTAACCTGCGATTGTAGTTTAAACTGTGTTGGTGAATACGGGCGTAAGCCATTCATATTTCAAGGGGTTGTATAGTTATAAAAAAAATAACTCCCTATATATACAGGCCCTGTGTGTCTCAAAACCAAGTTCGAAAGTTGTTGCCCTGTCGCTCTTGATGCCAACAAAAAAAAAAAAAAAAAATCCACGTTTCTAAGTTCAATATTGAGTGAGATATTCGCAAAATGGAGGAGAGTTAGGAAAAGGTAGCCTTAAATACGGGTGAACCGTTTTATCCGCATATAACGCTGTTTTTATCCCAACTTTCGCCCGTGTTTCTCGAATTCGTATTATTCAGATACGGCCGTATTCACCAACACAGTTTAAACTACAATCGCAGGTTAAAGGATTAGCGATCGACACGGATTGGTTAAAATCCGCAATTTAACCAATCCGTTTCGATCTTCAATCCTTTCACCTGCGATTGCAGTTTAAACTGTGTTGGTGAATACGGCCGTTATCAGAGTAGTAAACGCTATTTGAATACTTCTTCCAATTGGAAATATGCCTCTAGGATCAACGGTTCCCGTAAAATGTCGTACCCCCCCCCCACCCTCGTTTGCTATGCACCCTGTATAATCACTGGTAAAAGTGAAAAAAAATATATATATAGTGAAACTCGTCAAACTTATGGAGACGATTGGTATATTCGATTGTCATCATCCCTATTATATTATACCAACCATGGCTTCAATGCACTACTGCATTTAATTGGTAGAATGATGAGAGAGGGGGGGGGGGTATGAGATGTTAAAGTCTCGTCTACGGCACCCCCGATATACGAGTGAAGGTTCAAGTGCTTTATCCACCAATGTGAACATCACAATGAAAACCTGCTGTAAGCGTCAGCAACAGGAAAAGTCAGAAGTGTGTGTGTGTGTGGGTTAATACTCGTATTATAATACTCTTGATATACACAATTGCATAGTCACCGATTTATTAAATTTACCGTTACATATCGCAGTTTCCTCGTTCGCACACAATCGGCTTCAATTTAGAGATTCCGTTCTGAACCATGTCATAAAAATTTGTTCAATCACTCTCAATCAAGGAATGAGCTACATTCAATTATTTGCCATCCATATACATATTAACTCAATGAATTAAAGTGTCATAAAATTAATTCCATGTCATAACACTCATTTCATTAGCAAACAGACCAATTAGTCTAATCCAGGTGCAAATAATATCCTATGATGGCCTGTTTATAGCCATTATACCCCGTCTTCCGGTAACTGGCAAGTTTAATTGGCTATTACATGCATTGAAATGACCATTGAGATTTGGGGAAAATTTAAATTATTACCGAATTTTGAATCTGATCGTTGATTCCAGTGCTTTGAGGTAGCTAACATGCATTCACAAACCTCGTTATGAGGCAAATACTTCCTGAAAATGAATATTATAAGCTCCCTCTCTCTCTCTCGGGTCAAAATTACAAGTGACACTCATATCCAATAAATTACAGCCAGACTCGGTTATAACAACATGGAAGAGTCCGCGAAATCCTGTCATTACACAACCCGAAGTTTTCAAGACTTTCTGTAAGTGGGAAGAATACAATCAGATGCGATCAAATACAGGGTGACCCACAAATTCGTAAGGAATCTAAAAATTTATAAAAACTGAAGGAAGTGGGAACTCGGGCGGTCATTTCAACTTTCTTCGGGGGGGGGGGGGGAAAGCAAAGAACACACTCAATATATGTATACGTATATATCATGGGCGGAGATACGGGGGGGGGACGTGTGGGGCAGTGCAACCCCCCCCCCCAGAGTCAAAGTTGGAGTCGACTGATCTAATGTATATATGAATTAACATCATCATCATCGTGCCCCCCCCCCCACAGAGTCTATCAAGTCTATCTCCATCTATGGCAGATTCCCAACGTGGGCGGGCAATGGAATGTTCCAGGGGGGCGGTAAAAGCCACGGGTATAACATAGGATCCTATGGGTTAGATTGCGTTGGGGGCGATGGGAGAAAATAATTTCTGAACAAGGGGGCGATAGGACAACAAAGGTTGGGAAACTATTGTCTACGGTATACATGTTTCACTTTGTCTATTTCTATTGTATTTTTTAAATCCGTGGGAGGGGGGCAATCGCCTCCCATGACACTCTCCTCCTAATGAAGAGCCTGGAACTGGTATTTTTGAATGCGGCTTTGTATGTGTGTTGTGTGGGATTTTTTAGTACGGAGGAAAAATAGTTTGAACTTCTGTCGATAGAGGGTGCTTCACGAAAGCAAACCACTGGAAATATGCAAATCAGGGGGTCATAAAATATAGGGTGTACGAGTATTAGCCCATTTCTGACTTTTCCTGTTGCTGACGCTTACAGCAGGTTTTCATTGTGATGTTCACATTGGTGGATAAAGCACTTGAACCTTCACTCGTATATCGGGGGTGCCGTAGACGAGACTTTAACAGCTCATGCCCCACTCCATCATCGCTCTGCCAGTTAAATGTAGTAGTGCATTGAAGTCATGTGGTTGGTATCATAGAATAGGGAGGATGAAAATTTAAGAGTCGTCTCACACCATCTCCAATATGGCGAAAAATTTAGAAAAGTGCATCTTTAGCTGGTGTTAATGTCAAGATCTTTTACCTCAGCCACAAATCAACGACTGAGGCTTTACGAACGTTTCGGACAGAGAAAGGATCGAATTTTAAAAATTTTTCCGTTGAATTATATGATTTGCTGTTGTGCAGCGTTCTTTACCAACAAAAAAAAATTTTATCTAAATTTTTCTTTTGCAGCAGAAAAAAAAATCTCCTTTTAAGCAAACCAACTATGCCAATTTCTTCAGTGTTTCCATGCGTTCTAAAACTATTTATAAATTTATGGGACACCTTGTGCTGTGCGTGAAATCATTTCACCATGTTCAGGGTGGACCATATTTTTGGTAGAAAAATGCCGGACATGTCCGTTTTCATTAAAAATGCTACAGATTGTTAACGAAATCGCTAATTATTGCGTGTAAATAAACCTTGCCGTGGGGGAAAGAAGTGAGGAAGTGGCTACAGCATGTCTGCAAGGTATCATGTGAAATGGATTTCACGGGAACAAAAAAGTTAAGCACATGACAAATACGTGTGAAATGAATGTTTTTATTTGTATGCAACCGGTCCCGCTTATAACGTTCACACTTACAGCGTTTTCCCGCTTAGTGCGACTTATTTTCGTGGGTCCTAACTCTAACAGATTCTCATTAAGATTTTCCATTTAAAGCGTTTTCTCGCTTACAACGTTTTTTCAAGACGATTTTTTGAAAGCGGGATCCACTGTATATAGAGTCGTATTCATTATTAAATAATACATAACTATCAATCAAATTATCTATCATGTAAATTATCTCAATCACCGATTTTAGTAAAGATTGAGGATTGAAACCATCTTCTTATTAACAAAAATGTCAGACAAAATTATTGGAATATTCCGTGTACTGTAATAATATAAAAAAAATTATCATTCAGTATCGATAAGACAATAGACGAACGCTGCCTCAATGTAATGCATGCTGTATATAATTGTGGGATTCTCTTGAGAAAACTTAACGAAAACGCGTCGGAAAGTGTCCTTATACCGAAAGTCGTTGCATTTTCATCTCCGTTATAAGCAAATTCCATTAAACATTATTCGCGGGAATCATATGGACCACCAATTATTGACGTTACACCCGAGTCGTCGTTGCAACTAAGGTCATTATAAGCGAATGTGACTGAATTTTCTCGGCAATTTGAATACCTCATTATGAAGTCACGACTGAACACGAACGCGATTCTTATCGCTTTCGAGCGAGTCTACCAACATACATCATTTGTGCGAATCCAGTATTCGGGGAGAGAATTGTTGATTCAATAATGACGTCAATGAATTTCGAGATGCCACAATAGAGAAAACCACAACAAAAGGTGTCTCAAAACTCGTGATACCATACAACGTGTAAACACAACCGACACGCCTATCGACTCCGCCATGACTACACATTAATCTTAACAACGTCTTCACTAAGCAATGAAGTCATCTCGTAACTGGCAGAAAATAGCTGCGTCTGGTTTCGGTAATGACAATTCAGGAACTGTCTTGAAAAATATTATTCAGAATAAGCCATTATATTTCGAAATCATCGTGACATCACATCGTAAATTACCCGCCATAGCATTCGTTAAGTCCGTATATATATTGTAAAACGCATGAGATATTCGTGAATATTGGATCATTAAACTACACATAAATTAATATTTTTTTGTCCGAAACAAAGAATGGCGGGAGGAATTAGCGAAAAACAATGCTGAGAATATGTGTCTTTGTTTTGAACACGAGAACGCACGTTCGAGAAAACGAGCGTGTTATAACGTTCGGGGGGTATTTTAACCACCTGCCGCAAAGTCTTTTCTGAGAGAATATGGACGTGTATATATGAACAGCTGAGGCTACAAAAAAAATAAACAAAAACAAAAAATTCATGAGCTATACTAACTAAAAAACACAGTTTTGTTTTGCCTATAATTCCCGAAAAATTCTAAATCATCTACAGTGAAGTCTCGAAAATCCAAGCCCCGAAAGTTCGAGTTTTCGGATAATCCGAGACGCTGAAAATTTTCGAATTTCTTTCTTGAGACTTTTTCCCCCTTCACGAGACAACCCCCAACTTCATTATATTTTTTTTCTCATGAATACTACGGTAGTACGCACGTTTTGTACCGTAATTTTTCAGTTTGGAAGGGACTAGGCAGCCCTCAGCACCCCCCCCCCTACTGTGGTGGTTGAGTGGTCATGTTCGCACTCACATTGAGGTCCTGGGGTCGAATCCCACCCTCGCCACAGTGGCGGTCGTCTGAGGTTTGTTTTCTGTGGTTCCCAACTTCGAGGTACAATGCAAAAAAGAAAAAAAAAGCCTATCTTCCCGTTAAAAAAGTCTCGACACAGAGAGCAACAGGCCTGCAAACGGTACAAATATTTGAATCATTGCACTTCACCTCTGAAACATAGATGGTAACACTGAAAAATCAGACACAACACTAAATACGCACTCAAACTGTTAGGTACACAGGCTTCCGGCACAACAAACTAAGTATTAAATTGCCCATGGCTATATACCTGAGTTGTGCTCGGTTTGCCACAAAAAATACTTTCAGCTCTATAATCGGTAACTGGTGTAATAAAATATTAGATCCCCTTGAATGGACGGCAGCCCAAGGATTTCCAACATAAACATCTCGCGGAACCCCTTGACCCCCCCCCCCAGTTATATGGCTGTTCAATGGAACCCTTGATGATATAATGAGGCTGTTCTACATATAACTCAAAGAAGTTTTTGAATATTATTTTTTGCCGTCTCAACATCATCATAGCTTTAGGGCAAAATGAAAGATGGCTTAGGCCATAGGTGGAAATATAGACTTGGAAGTCTGGAGGAGCACGGTCATTTTTGCTGGGGGGGGGGGGGGGGGCAAGATGTTGATGATGTCGATTCATCTATACATATATGCATTAGATCTGTCGACTTCCCCACGACCCCCGTATCTACGCCCATGGCTTAGGCACACCCAACCTACCTCTTGATTTGCACATATTTGGTGTCATAAATCACTGTGCCAGATCTCAGACACCGAGACGAAGAAAACATTGGAGGGGCCTGAAATTTGCTGGTCGTCCCGTATACACGGGACTCAAGCGCATACGCTGGAGAGGGGGGAAGGTACATTGCGTTGTTTCTTCCTAAGTTATTGCGGAGGAAGGGGTTCAAATGGTCTCAGAATCTAGGTTCCGGCACCTATATGCCAGATCTTATCGTGGAAGCCCCTATATAAATGAGGTCCCCGTGCCTCTCGGGTGGGACCGTTGAGTGCCCCGTAAAATACAAGTAAATTCTTCAATCCAAGAATCCTCACTTCTAGTGGATAAAAAATTTCCAAAAAAGCATTGTTTTTACAACTTATAATTTCCTGATGAAAATGTAAAGTCACTGTTTTCAAGTTGTTTAGTCAATATCAAGTGGACTGATTTTCTTTCTTCTCTGTTTTTAACGGCAAAATCCAGTTATTCCATCCAATACATAGGATTCTAACATGGGGGTTACTTACGCTCATTGGCCAAGATCACTATAATTTTGCTAAAAGACGAGGAGCTGCTAAAGAGGCAAGGGGTTCAAAATTCTTAAGTTTATGTTATGGAAAATGTGATAAATCGGTTAATTATGCATAATCGCCAATCGTCTCCTTAAGTTTGATAAATTTACCACTTTTACCGGTGATTATGCACAATACCCAAGCATCGGTAGTAAATTTGATAAATACTAAAATAATTATCATTTTTACAAGTGATTATACGAAGAACCGTTGGTAAACTTGATTAAATACAAAAAAAAAAATCATTTTTACGGGTGTGTACATAATATCCAAGATTAATTCGATAAATACTTGAAATTTATCGCTTTTACCGGTGAATCATGGATATTTATGGGTCGTGACAATCCTTCAAATCGGGGTAGGTCACACTGTACTATAGACTCATTTGCGAAGTTTTTTCATACTTATCAAATTCGTCAATTACACTAGGGTATTATGCATAATCACCTCTAAAAACGATAAATTTAAACTGTCAAATTAACTAGGTAAGCTGGGGATGATGTATAATGCTGCAATACAAATATGCTGCTTATAATTATGCAGCGATTATCTGTAATCACTCGTAAAAATAATTATTTTAGTATTTATCAAATTTACTACCGATGCTTGGGTATTGTGCATAATCGCCGGTAAAAGTGATAAATTTATCAAACTTACGGAGACGATTGACGATTATGCATAATAACCGATTGTCACATTTACCGTAACATGCTAAAGCCTTTTAAACCCCTTGTCTTCTTAGCCCCCGCTTCGCAATGGCGGACAATGGCAATGTCCCGTAATTGCTTAATTAAAATCATTGGAAAGGCAATTGAAAGCTACCAGTGTCACTGATAGCTATCACGCACCATCACTGATCCCATACCCAACTCTTCTGAATCACTCTCATATTCGCGCTCTTTTCACATTCTTAATTTTTTGACACCCCATCGTATGACATCCATATCTTTTATTCGAGAATAAAAACACAGCAAGTATGCAAATACTGCTTTTGCTTGTCTTCTTTTTTCAGTAAAACCAACATTTCATGCATTTCTCATCGTTTTCCGGATAATCTACGAGGTAGCCTCGGTCCCATTCACCTCGGGTTATCGAGACTCCACTTCAACTCGTGAGAGATAAAAGAGCCGCCATCTCTATTTCAAAATACAAGTTCACAACAAAAGAGTCATGAAAACATCATTTTAGATCAAATTTTTATTTATAAAAGAAAAACAAATTTGATAAACCTATATGTTAAAATATATTATATACTTACGGATACAAGTTAAAATGTAAGAGTTAAGGATTTGAGATTTCCAGAGAGCCTGGATATTTTCCCACGGGGGAAACTTTTTGCAACCTTTGCAAAGGGCAAACGAACAATGCCAATAGTCCCTTTTTGTACTTTTTTTTTTTTTACCTCGGCTGGGGCTTTTTTTTATTCTTGAAACGAGGGCAATTGCCCCCGTCGCATCGTAAATTCAAAAGAAACTTATATTGTGAAAGGTCGGAAAACTGCAACCAAATGTGTGTGTGTGTGTGTGCGCCTAATAACTAAAACTTTATTAACTTCAATAATATTAATTGAAATATGGAAGAAAGTAAATAGTGGGAAATTGCGTTCACATCAAAATTGCATTGCTAATAGCATAAAATCCATAGTGTATTATTACACTCATGTCCATAAATTAAGGATAATGGATAATTCAGAATCACACGGAAATCGAAAAAGTAAAAATTTCACCTGTAGAATTATCACACACATCTGCAAGAATGATATGCAAATTTCAGGAAGCCACCAGATGATGCCGATAGTACGTTACAATGACGAGAGTGTAAGAGGGGGGGGTATATAAGGAATGGTGGCAAAGAAGGGAAATTGCTCACAAGAGTTCTGTAAGGCCTCAGTGCCATAAGCGAATAGTTATGACGCAGAGGACGCATGTGGATGATTTTTTACGTGGTAGAATTATCGGCCGCCTGGAATGTGGGCTTACTCAGATGGAAGTATCCGAGGAACTTGGAATTGCCCAAAGTGTCATCTCTAGGCTTTGGCAACGATTCCAAGATAACGGAAATGTCAGTAGACGTTACAGTACAGGTCGCCCCCGAGTTACAACGCCGAATGAAGACCGGTATTTGGCAGTAACTGCCAAAAGAAGCAGACGGAGCACAGCATCCGACCTGTCTCGTCAGCTATCTGCAGCCAGTTTCAAGGCAAACCGTGTACAGACGTTTGGGAGATATTGGTCTATATGCTCGCAGGCCTGTCAGATGTGTTCCGCTCACGGCAACTCACTGTCGGCAGCGATTAGCCTGGAGTAGAGAACATGCAATGTGGACATCGTCACAGTGGGCTTGTGTGATGTTTTCCGACGAGTCCAGGTTTAGCTTGCAGTCTGATTCACGTCGGACTTGCATATGGAGAACGCCAGGTACCCGTTACTACCAAGACAACATCATTGAACGACACCGTTACGGTGGTGCAGCATTGCTCGTTCGGGGTGGAATTATACTGGGTTCCAGATTTGCATGTTCAAACCGGAACCATGAAAGCCCAAATTTATCGGGACATCATTCTGGAACAACATGTACGTTTGTTTAGGGGTGCCATGGCCGCAGAATTTGTGTTTATGGATGACAACGCCCGTACTCACCGAGCAAACATCGTAAACGAATGCCTTGAATCTGAGGATATAACCCGTATGGAATGGCCAGCATTCTCACCTGACTTGAATCCGATAGAGCATGTGTGGGACATGCTTGGCCGACGAGTTGCAGCCCGTCAACCCCCTCCTACATGTGTACCGGAACTTCGGAGAGCATTGCTTACTGAGTGGAGTGATCTTCCCCAAGATCAGATCGATAATTTGATACTCAGCATGCCTAGGCGTTGTACGGACTGTATTTCATCGCATGGGAGACATACAATGTATTAACCATCATACCAACCATGTAATAGTAAGTTTTTGTAAAGGAGATATTTTTTACAATTGCTCCAGGCAGCAAAAATCGTAGTTTTTATGAATGGTATCATACATACACCATCGTTTTTGTTCTTTATCTTTTGTTTAATAAATGGGCTTTATGAATAAGTAACGTTTGTTTTGTTTCTGAACCTTTATTTGCCGAAGCTGGCATTATCCTTAATTTATGGACATGAGTGTATTTTGAATTTAAATTTTTTTTTTGAATTTTTTTCCATTTTTACCGATTTTTTTTTTCCACTTTTCACCACTGTTCCGGCAAAAAATTCATTTTTAACGACAAAAACCTAACCCGGACCTTTCCCATATTGTGAAGTGTCATAAACCCATTTCTCAGTTCACCGCAGTAACACAAAGGTTTAGGTACAGTATTTTAAATATCCGTATGAAAAATCACATTCCTATTTTTCCCTACAAAAATATTTCTATCCCACGAAAAAAACCCAAAACAGTTGGTTTTTTCAACAGTCCTTAAAAATGTCTATTTCCCCCCTAAATAGTAGCTAAATTGATCGATGACGAAAATCGATTTTTCCTGAGCAACGAACAAGACTAAGGAAAAGAAAAACAAAAATCGTATCTCAACTCAATCGACTACTGCCACTGGAGGAAATGACTTCACTATATTGCTCAAATTGGACGAAATTCGTGCCATTCAACTATTAGGGCTTGACATGTAGTTATTCGGTATGAGCGAGACCTAAATTCTTCATTCCGATAAGGAAAATATACCACGCCGGAAAACGATTGTGATTGGCATATTCAAATATCCCAGTTATAGAAAATTCCATGTCCTAATAATGTCAATGGAGGGAGCAGTCAAATTTAATTTCGGGAGAATCGACAGAGAATTCAATCATGAATTCAATATATTTTTATCTTTGAAGTTCATCTGAATATCCAAGTTCTAATCTAAATAAGATTTTTCTATTCTAGTAAATTATTTTCAATATTCGCGTGTCTAGACAAATACAACATCCACCCAATTCCGATTTACTTTAATATAAATTCAAAATAGTTTTGAACAATTCATATTTTTATAACTATGTGAAATAAAATAATATTAATCTCTAAAAGCAGTGTAAAAGATTCTTTCATCAACATTTGGTTTCGATAAAAGTATTCCTAATAATAAAAATTTAAATAAAATTGATAATATATATAATATTATTTTCACTCGAAGTGGTTTATGGATTTGCCACCCTTTTCCCCGTTCTAGTCTAATTTTCTTGACTACCCACTCTCCAAATTTACCATCTTGAGCTACAGCCGGCTAGCCCTGTGCTGTAAATACAGTCGAATCCCTTTTTAACGAATACCGTTATAGCGTAAAAATCTCGTTTTTAAGAACACTTTTATAATCCCCCTGATAAGTTTTCATAGAACAAACGAAATTTCGGCTAGCCCCTGCTGTAAACATATCTAGTGCAGTGATTGTTAAATAAAGGTCCTTGGAAAGGTTTCTGGAGAATACGCAGTTCGGATGAGAAAACAGTAAATTGTTTTACATTATGTGCTAAATATTCTTTTCTTAGGAGTCCGTCGCTTTCATCTTGTTGGCGATAGGGTACCTGGCCTGCATCCAATTGATACAAAAGGTCCGTGGAAAGCAACAAAGGTTAAGAACCCTGATTTAGAATGACCACATTTCTTCCAAATCGAGTATTTTACCGATATACAATTTCCATCGAGGTAAAAGAATTCACAATTTAGAAATATTTAAATTAACTCCATCAAAATAAGAATTTTTAACCAAAATGACGAGACAGTCAAAATGATATGAAGAGAGAAAAAATTATCCCGTAAAATATACAGAGCGTATAGTTAGTTACCCTGATTATAGCCCTAGTTTCGAAAGCAGTCGTTTACGTGTAAAAAAAAACTGATGTAAAAATTTATTTATCTCACACAACAGACATATGCCCAAACAGTTGAGTTATAAAAAAGGGACATAAACAGCAAATTGTAATACAAACAAGGAATAATACGCAAATAATAATACACAAAATATACGCACATAACTTTCAGATTTTTTTCAAGGGGATAAAAGTATGAATTTATTTCTATGAAATATTTAAAAAAATATGGAGAGAAATTCATGAACATATAGCTGAAATGGAGGTTTTTTTTGGATCTTTTATTAATTTGTAAAAATAATTGATCAATTTTAATCACTATTTATTCATTGAGTATGATAATTATTATAATAGTTTTGTCCAAATCACACTCAGATGTTTAAGTCTAAGGAATTAAATGAATATATTCTTATTACATTCTTTTCAAATTAGTACTCAAGTATGAATTAGTAATCACTTTCAATATCACATGATTTTGATAACTTATAATAAGGGGATAAATTTATGTATATTTCATTTGTATTAAATTTTGTTTCAAATACAGTTCGCATTAATTTATCCATACACAGCGGCGCTTACGATTTAACAAATAATTATTTTCGCTTTTTTGATACAATGGTTTTCCCAGAAATTAACGTGCATGAAAATTAAATTTCATTCCGAAAAGATGCGGCGCATACATTAAACAAGTTTTCCCCCCAACTGCGGCACTGACGCCAAGAAATACGGTAATAAAATTTGCCATGTCACTTCAAATATAACAGAATCAAAAAGTCTCATAACTTTAACATTCACAGTACAAATTCAAATTCTCACGCTACCGGATAACGTTATTCATTGACATCACAACGCGAAAAAATACGATAAATCATTACACCGCAGACACAACAAACAAAACAAAAACCGCAATTACATACAAATTTATTAACTAAACACATATTTATTTAAAAAAAAAACCACACGTTGAAACTTCTGTGTAACCGCAATGAAATATTGAAATATATTTCATGAGTTGTGAAAAGACCGACCGCAATTGTTGAAGTTTCTCTTAAAAAGACATCAATTTCGTTTCTTTATTAGAGATGAAGTTATTCATTTCAATCTTATTATCAGGAAGTGGATTTCTTTACTTATTTTGTTCATTTCCTGTCATGTTAAAAAGACTTTCTCCACCGTGGTCAAAAACCTCATTAACTTTCACTTAGAGGCAGACTATCACAAAACAAGCGCGCGAAAAAATAATTCACGAATATTTCTCTCCAGGGGATGAACATATATAATTCAACTTTTAGTTTCAAAGTTAAACTTGGCAAACATATCATATCCAATTTTGGAAGAAAAAACTAAAATGAAAGCTCCACTTATAACCAGATAAATGTGGTTTTTTTTTTTATCTTGGGAAAATTTTAAACAAATTACTCTTTAATCTTTAGAAGGATCAAGTAAATAGCGGAAGTGCTTAAAAATCCCCCCGGAAAGTGAAAAATGATTTTTCCACAGCTGAAAATAAGCAAAAACCTTGTTACTTATAATGTTAACATTCACGGGGAGTGGGAAAAAAAAAAACCAAGTCTTGACAATAACTTAGCGATCATCGAAGCGAGTAAAATCTGTTCCGAACAGAAAATTATTCTACTTACAAAAGAAAAGAAAATAATAATGTAGTATAAACCTTGAGCAAACAACTCTGATAATTTCCAAAATCCGTATTTTATCGCACTTTTTTTTAAAAAAAACGGTATAAAAACCAGCGTTTGGTTCTTGAATATTTCACAAGCATTGGTGTGGACAAACCATGTAGTACGGAGCGGTTTCTCTGCAAAAATTCATTTTGTTTTAACGAAGTAATGATAAAATAATTCGGTATAGAAGTGTTTGTAGATATAAGCATGTGTGCACACACACACACAGGGCCGTCTTAAGTGCATCATGGGCCCCCGGGTTAGATGACTTTTCTGAGTGCCCTACTAGTCGAATTCTTGAAAATCTCAACCAGATCGATTTTTGTGAGGCCCCCGGGCCGTGCCTGGGTGGGCCCATGCCTTAAGACGGCACTGCATGTGTGTGGAATATCTTGACAATTTCATATTTTTGGTTTCATACAAGAATATTCTCCGAAATTTTTTCACTGATATTTCGAAGAATATTTTTCTTTAAATAAATATTTAATATTTTTATTCCAAATTTTTCTTTAAATATCTTTAAATTTTTTCTAATTCTAAAACTCTAATATTTCTTTCGATTTCTATTATTATTTTTTTTTAACATCTAATGATTATTTAACACTAGAAGCGCCGTTGGTGTCATTTTGATCCTTTTTCCAATTTTCCCTGCGTTATCTCAACACACAATGCAACGTCGAAGCTGATATTTCCCGACTTTTCTTAAAATACTTCAGGGAATATTGTGATAAATTTTTATACTTCTATGTTAATTTTTAAAATAAATAATCATAAAAATACCTAGGACAGCTAACAGGGGGTCATTTTGACCCCCATATGACACATGATCGATTTTGAAGTAAATATCTATAGATGATTCGTGAAACAAGAATTGGGGTGGCTACCTGTGTTCAAAGAAATAATGTCACGCAATTGGTACCATGAAATCATGCGGTATCTTAGACTTGACGTCTGAAGCATCATAACAGAGCGTTTGGCTACTAACAGATTTGCTCCCGCTTCAGGCATTTGGTACAAACTGACGGGTAAACCTATTAGCGAATAGTCCGCAACTAAGAATAACCGTTGATGAGCAATTGTTGCCATGTAAATAATGATGCTAATTTATCCAATGCACGGCAAATAAGTTTTGCATCAAGTTCTGGTTAACAACTGTTGCGAAATCCACAAAATATGTTTTGAATTGTTATCTGTATTTGTGCAAAGATAAAGAGCGACCAATCAATGCGCAATTTTGGGAGTGTGTGATATTGCTGCAACCACATTTAAAGTCCGGGCGCACCATCACAACAGAGACTATTTTACTTCTGTGAAACTTGTAGATGAACCTTCCGTGACGAAAAACAAAAATTACACGTGACACTTCAATGCTACAATATTTTCCTGTTGCATTGAGGAATTAATATTGTATAATTTGCACTAAAAAAGATGCGAAACTCGCAGGTAGCCTGCGAGTTATAAGAAAAAGTATTTTACGAAAAAACGTTATAAAAGTATTTTACGACGACCTTTCCATTGTCACACTCAAAATGCTGGCATAATTTTCAGGGAATCCTCGGGCTCCCCAATTTCACTCCGAGGATTTCTTCTTGCGCTGGTGCTTTACGCAACAAATACCCTCCAATTTTCCTAAACACCAAAAAACGAAAGAAATCTGCCTTCAACTATGCGAGAGACAGAATAAAGCTTCTGGCAGCTGCGAAGGATGCTAGAAACCATTTTATGGAAAATGTGCTGCTGACACTCTGTCAAGAGTGCTTATTGATCAATTTGTGCTGATGCCGAACGAACTTTAGATCTATCTTCCATTGTGGGTTTGTTCATGTTCATGAGTATAATTTTGCTTTGAGACATGTACTAATTTATGATACGTGTTGAGAGAGCCATATCGCCATTTTTTGCTCTATTATAATTAACAAGTCAAGTCTTATACAGTCAGACCTGGGTTTCGTCTCTCTGGATACCATCAAAATCACCGTCATCTCTGGACACCAAATAAAAACGACTTCGTAAGCGAGGTGATTTAATAACGAGTAAATCCCTTTTTGCCAATTATGCCAGCAGAATTTAAAAAAAAAGTAACGTTATAGGTGGGATGACGTTAAAAGAGGTAAACGTTATAACGAAGTCTTATTATAAATGGTCATTTAAACGTCATTCTTCAATCAAATAACAGTTATTTTCAATAGGGCTTGAATTTCTTATGAGGGTCAAGTTAACCCCTAATGGCGGTTTTTGGTTAGTAAAAAATCTGGCTGTTGTAGTGTTAAAAAATCCTAACATACAGGGTGTCCCATAAATTCGTAAGTGAAAAATTCATAAAAATTTAAAGAACTTGTATATTTATATATAGAAATGTCCTCTCCACTTGTTAATACAAGATTCATTGAAAGACTGGTTATTTGTGGAGATGAAGATTACAAGGAAGAGAAAATTCATCACTGCCCCCACGGGAACTCGAACCCCGGTCTCTCGCTTGCCGGACGAGTGCTCTACCATCTAACCGATGGAAGCAGATAGAATATTTTAACCATGGAGTGTACAGGCGAGAGACCGGGGTTCGAGTCCCCATGGGGGCAGTGATGAATTTTCTTCCTTGTAATCTTCATCTCCACAAATAACCAGTCTTTCAAGGAATCTTGCACTGGTATATTTGAATGCGATTTGCAACAAACATTTATTCTCACAAAGTGGGGTTCACTTTTGTTTTTTTAAGTAGCCTACTTAAAAATTATTACTGAAAAAATTAGTCCTGTCTTTTTGTCGATAGAAGACACTGCGTGGAAGCAAATCATTTGAGGTATGGGAAATAGAGTCCTGTAAACTGCCTGCTTTTAAGCCCTATGAATGTTTAGGACACACAGATTTGAAGAATGGTTTAGGACCAGAATTTTGTGATTTGCTGCAGCGCCATCTATCGATGAAAATAAATAATATAAAATAAATATATAATGATAAATTAAAAATAATTAAAAAATAAAAATAAAGAAATAATATATAAAAAATTTTAATTAATCACTTTAATTTGAAAATAAAATTTAATGTATTTAAATTTGAAAGAATCAATCTGTATATATAAAATTGATTTTAATGTTTTAAATCAGTTAATATCAACAATCCGGTACTAATTGCTGGCGACTGGAACTGTAAAAGCCCTACATTCTTCAGCCGTTCCACAAATAGACAAGGTAGAGTTCTAGAAAGATTTTGTAGGAATAATTGCTTGTGCATTCATTCATCGAACATTCCAACCAATTATCCTACTAGTCGATTTTATCGACCCGATGTTCTGGACTATGGAATCTCCAAAAACTTCAGGCACAACATCTTTTTCGAAACAACTGCCAAACTTAATTCAACTCACAACCCTATTATTTTCACCATCGATATAACTAGACCAAAGGATATTCCATATCAACTAGTTACCAACTGGGAAATCTTCCGCTCTACGCTGGAAACATTACCAGTGTGGAACTCAGCGGAATTGACGACGAACTGTATTGAAAATGCAGTAGTTGATGTGACTGAACAAATTAAAACAGCTATTCAAGCCTCTACCAGGAAGATTAAGGCAAAAGAAAACAGATTTGGCATTTCGGAAGAATTACGGGACAAAATCAGACTAAAAAACCGGGTCCGAAAACTCTGGCAAAGATTTAGAAGACGGTCTGACAAAACCACTCTAAACAGACTAGAAAAGGAAATAAGACAAGAAACAACTGAATATGTCAATGAGAGATTCACCCACTTCATTGAGGAGGCCACAGCATCCGATGGCTCACTTTGGAAGGCGTGGAAAATCTGTAAACGAAAATCTCCAGCGGTGGACAAAATTACAAACGAACAAGGTCAACTGTTGTATACAAATGAAGAGATTGTTGAAACGTTTGCTGATAACTATGAAAAGCAATTCATGCCAAACAGTCTGCAATCTCGAAGTATTGCTTCAGCTCATCATGGAAAAGTTCAAGAATTCCTGGATAGAGTTCGCTCGGATGCCTTGCGCGGAATGGGTGCTGCCGGTTTGACCAATGTTGACGAAATCAGGGGCATGATTAACAAACTCAAAACTAAAAAAGCTTCTGGTCATGATGAAATTTCAAATCTCGCTCTTAAAAATCTTCCTCTTTCTATCCTCAAATCATTCACTAATATATTTAATAGCATGCTTCAGACAAGCTATTTTCCTAATGTCTGGAAACTTTCTATTGTCAAACCTCTTCATAAATCTGGAACTGACCCACTTTTCTCTCAAAACTTCAGACCTATCAGCTTACTCAGTAACATTTCTAAAGTCTTTGAACGTATCTATATTTCACGTCTTGACGCTTTCCTGTCCTTCAACAGCATTCTTCGAAGTGAGCAGCACGGATTCAGGCGGGGGCATTCTTGCGTTACTCAGCTGCACAGAGTTACCGAGTTCGTGATGACTGCGTTCAACTACAAGGAACATGTCTGTGCTCTCTGTCTGGATATATGTAAGGCCTTCGACAAAACGAATCACACGACCTTATTATCCAAACTAATTGACCTGGGTTTGCCTGACTATTTCATCATCTTTTTAAACAGTTACCTTTCCAATCGAAGATTCCAAGTCAAAAATGGCAACTGTCTCTCAACTGTTAGACCAATAAGAGCGTCTGTTCCGCAGGGTTCTTGTTTGGGACCACTGCTCTTTGCGCTATACATCAATGACTTCCCAGCTCCTCAGCGCGGAATGCTTGGTCTATTTGCTGACGATGCCATCCTGTTGACCAATCACAAAAAAGGGAAAAAATGTATTGAAAATTTACAAGAATCAACTGAAGACGTTGAGGACTGGTGCCAAGACAACGATATAAAGTTGAATCATCAAAAATGTCAATATATTCTCTTCACAAGACGGTACAAGTTTCCAAGAACTCCCATATACATCGGCAATACGGTGTTGACAAGAAAACTCCAAGTCAAGTATCTAGGTTGTATACTAGATAAGTCGCTCTCATTTTCTCCTCAGGTGATGTACGTAAGAAATAAGGCCTCACAAGCAGTTGGGATGCTATCCAGAATCACATTCCCACAGGCCAGGCTAACGTTGAGGAATAAAGTAATTCTTTTTAAAACTATTATTCGTCCTATTCTGACATATGCTGCCCCAGTGTGGGCTCATGCCAGTCTTGCAAATATGAAACGTTTACAGACACAGCAGAACATCATTCTTCGTCAGTTTACCAGAGCCCCCCTGGTATGTGAGAGGAAAAAACATCCGTAAAGATCTTGACTTACCACTAATCTTGGACTATATCAAGGAGCTTGCCAATGCTCATTTTGACAGGCTACGATCTTCTGAACACCCGCATCTTAGAGAAATTGTCTATTATGACCCTAGAATACCCACAGTACACTCTAGGCCAATGGACTTGCTGAGCGTGGATTGGGTGACGAATTGATGTAATTTGCAGAACATTTTCATGATTTTGATTTTTTTTTTTTTTTTTTCAAAACAATTTATCAATCTAATGTCAGTTTTGTTTGATATTGCGGATGCTGTGATCGCAATTCAGAGGCATTTATATGTTGTTGTTTTTTCCGCAATTAATAATTTTTCTCATTTATTCGATATTATTATTATTATTATTATTTTTATTTATATTATTTATTTATTATTATTATTTATTTTTTCTCAATTTGCGCTTGCATAAAATGGTGCATTGGGTTCGTGTCGTGTTGAAACTGATGTTATTACAATACAGAGATGGTATGTGTCATGTCTTCATTATAACTTTTTCTTTGACGTTCTTGATTATGGTTATATGACTGATGACGGTTCAACAGTACCTCAAACATCTCTGGTTAGTGTCTCTCGATTATGTAAATATTTATAATGTTGGGGTTTTTGGGTAGCATATCATCAGCTACTTCCCTTAAGACATTTCCCCCTTGTTCTTCGATTGTGTTGTGTTTTATCTCGATGAGCATTCATTTCGCGAAGATTTGTAAACAATACTCTCCTGGCTCATTCATTCTCTACACACACACATACACTACATACCTTACACACATGCACAAACTTGTCTTTTTCCTTCTCATACCACCCCTGGTGATCTGTAAGTCGCCAGACAGCCTGCAAAGGCTGGGCAGCGACGGAAACGTTCAATTCTGGTCTGGTCTGGTGTTTTAAATCTACAATTTTAGATCGATCGTCACCCAATTTTACATTTATACCAAACGGGACCCCACTTGAACGATAGACTACTGAAAAGTTCGTCAGGTCAAATGCCCGAAATGGGAGAAAAACTGTCGGGCAACAATGGTTTTTGGGCCTCAACAATCACTTTCGGAACGTTTACTTTGGTTAACGTGGTTCCGTAGAAATGCTATACTCATATGCCTTTACCCATTGTCACTTATTTAATACTGCCAGTACATATGCGTAATAGTTTGATTTTATAATGGTTTGTCACTTTTTCAATCCTCCCAGTAATGAGGATTTTTGAGTAGAAGTCAGAATCAGCATCACTTTGAGGGTCAGGCAAAGGATGATCCCCAGTGCTAAAATTGCCGATTTTACTGTAGAAATGCGGAAATTTAGTGGGGTTTTCCGTCACATCAATAATTTTAAAAACTGTATTAAATTGTCAATTTCTGAAACATTCAGTTCGTTTAGAGATACGAAGCCCAGAAAATTGCATATAAAGTAATTACCCGGACCAATAAAATTGATTTCAACTTTTTATTTATATCTTCTCAAGCATGAAAATTAATGTCTCCGTATTGTCTTTTGATATTAAACTGCATAAATTCATATAGTTTAGGATGTTTTAAAATTAATTATGGCCCCGTAAAGTACATGGAAGAAATTCCACAGCTTTAATTAAGCATTTTTTGAAGCAGAAATAGGCAGATGGATGACTTGCAAGTTCGGGGGGGGGGAGGGGGAATCGAAATACCTAGCGCCCCTTAAAAAAGGAAAAAAAAAATATATATATATGCATTTCTACGTTTCTTTCTAATCTAGATTCGTTTCTTTCACGAGTTGAGCAGGAAGGAGCCATATTGGTTAACTTCGATGCGGTTTGTGTGTTCCTCAAAGAGGGTGATATCACGCGATCCAAAAAGCCTCATACACCCGGGCAGCGCCGGGTGCTAGCTAGTATTATGTAATTTCTTGTTTGATATTAACTTCATTACTTGCCTCTTCATTATAAAGAAGCCTATGGGACTCTAACTTAAAAAGTACTGTATGTGTATCCAAAATTCGTATTTTCGGATTAAGATGCTTATTTCATATATACATATATGAAGAAAAGTATTTTCTATAATTTCATTATAAATTCTTGAATTTCTGTTTGCAAAATTATAATATTTCTATATAAAAAAAATATATTCCTCTGCTTTTTTTAACTATATACTCAGATTTCCAGTCAAAACTAATACTGAATTATACTTTTTAATTATACTTCTTAAGGATTTTTTCAAATTATAGAAATTATACAATTCTAGCACTTTTGGGTGAAATGTTTAAGTTTAATGTTTATAATTTTTTTTTTTAAGTTTTATGGAAAACATTCCTTCCATATTGCCAGACTAAATTTTGTTACATACGAAAAACTATTTATTTGGTGGTGTATTTCTATGACTAGTTAGTTATTATCTTTGATTCCATGGAGAGGTTGATAGGGCTCTAGCCCGGGAGACCAGATTATCACCCTTTCTTTTTTAAAAAAACTTTACACTATGAAAACATTTAGAACCCTAAATTGAGGCCCCCAGCCCCAGTACAATCCGCTCTAGAATATGAGAATATACAATTCTGTCTGATGTTTAGAGAGATGAAGAATTTTCAAAACGTAGCCAGATCAATGGCGCTACAATGTTTCGTCACAGAGAGCAACAGGCCTGCAACGAGACAATTATACAATCATTACACTTCACTCGTAGTTAGAAAAATTGATGGCAGATGGCGTGGCACTACACACAAACAAACTTCGTCAGGTTTACTACACGTACACGCTCATTCCAGCATGTACCAATTCGTTAGAAAGTTCCGAAGAGGAATGTGGACGAGGTGCATGTATGGTTTAGTAGTAGTAACCAGATAATTTATATCATGAGGCTATTTTAGTTTTTTTTTTCTTTTCTTTCTTTTCCACTAGCTTCTGGTAAAAGATGCGTAAACACTAGCACACCCATCTTGCAACGCACGCCCCCCTGTAGCGGTTCTAATCCGCTCGTGGGTACACGAACTTCCTTTGTGTTCCTTTCTTTCCCTTGTGTTTGCTGAAAAAAAACCGATTCCATGTTGGTCCAGTTCAAACAGCTCAAGAATCGTTCAAAACACCGTGCAAATTGCTGAACAACCAATTTCGAATGCTTTCATTGCATGATGCGAGAGCTAATGTATACGCGCCTTACAGTGTATACGCACCTTAGATGTGTTGGTATCCACGTGCCACAGTTATTGTATTTTGTCGCCATCAGTCGGATGTCAAATCAGGTCTGTTTATCACTTTTTTTTTTTTTCAATTGGAATGACAGAAAAACGGAATTCAGTCACCGAAGTTCATAGTCATGGCTGAATTTCAAATCAGATTATCTTCTTTCGAAGAAATTCTGGAACTAAAGGAAGACTTGATATTTCCTTCCTGTACAGGGTGTCCCATAAATTCATAAATAGTCTAAAAATTGGAGGAATTGTTTTTTTGTTTTTTCATGCGGAAAAAAAATTAGTTCAAATTTTAGAGAGTGCGCTGCACGAAAGCAAATCACTGGAAATATGTAAATCAAAGTCCTATAAAAACGGCGTAAGATTAACAGCTTATACTTGAATTTTCCTGTTTTACTGGCGCTTACATAAGGTTCTCATTATGATGTTGACATTGGTGGATGGAGCTATATTGGTGAAGTTGTTTTACCTCAGACTCGAATAGCAGGCTGAACCTTAACGGACGTTTCGTATACAGAAGATATTGAAGAAATGTTCAGGTCCAATTACTACTTCCGCGCTTTCGTTCAGTGCCCTCTTTCAATGAAAATTCAAACTGATTTTTTTCTATACCAAAAATAGCTGTGTACCACATAAAAAAATCGAAATACATGAAAATACTACGCGAGCAGTGCGTACTGGTAATTGATAACGCTATCATCACGTTTTCCAAAGAGATTAGTATGATCCGTCTAGGGCAGAGGGGGGGGGGGGTGTGGTCAACCTTTTTCCCAAGCCGTGCCGCAATCAAGATTTACCATGCGCGTGCCACCGTACGAATTTTAATACGCAGACCATACGGCCCGTTTTCATGGGACATGAGCATTATCTCATTTCCCGTAAAATATTGTTTGGCTGTTCTCTTATTTTCGTAAAAATGTTCAGTTTGGCATTCTATAGAGTTCTAAATTGTTTTTACTCTTGAGTCATAAATTCGGTTATCGTGATGCAAATTTTGTATGTATGTACTTACATCGGTGCAATTTCGTATTACCTACACCATGTTGGGCATTTAAATGCCGTAACCCCAGAAAACTCAAAAGGGCTTGGGACTCCCGCCCCAATAAACTTTGTAATAGGAATTAGCCCCCGCCCCTTTTTCAAAAATTCATGGATATACAATGTAATTTGCATTATACAATGCATGTTCCCCCCTTGCGGACGATCCCGAATCTTGTACACATGGGACGTCCAGCAGCTATACCCAAAGGTAAAAACAACAGAGAAATGCATTGAATAGAAAGTCGTAAATATAGGTTAGGCGGACTACAAGACCATCATTTATAAGAAAATGATTGTTTAAATGATGGAAGAATTTATTTGATTGAAAACAATGATATATATAGAATTTCTTTAACTTTTGGTACGCATTCGCTTGTCACTCGACTGCCACGCGGCAAAACCTTTTTTTACTACGATTTGCGTTACATTAAACCACCACATATAGCGTTCTTTTTATCTCGGGCTACATCTGAACGAGTAAGATGGCGCTCAAATTTAAATGCGGTTGTTTTATGTAACACAAATCGAGAAAAAAAAACATTAATTATACACTGTTATGTCACATTTTTGCGTCACGTGGAGCTTTCATTGGTTCAGCGCCATCTGTGAATGAAATTTGGAAACTTTTTATTATTCATTTAAAAACTCGGCACCTTGATAAGAACAATATACAGTCAAACCTCGTTAGTGCGTCACCCGGTTAACACGTCACTCCGCTTACTGGATCACTTTTTGGAAGTCCCAATTATCCTAAGGCAGGAATTGGCACAGCTATGGCTTACTCCGTTTAACGAGTCACTCCGCTTATCAAGTCATATTTTTGCTCTCCCAAGAGTGACTCATTAACGAGGTTTGACTGTATTGGTGCGAAATGAACCTTTTTCAAGTCAATTGGTTGATTTTCCTTTAATAATTTGAAAATGTGTAATAGAATAATTCAGGACTTCTCACCCCCACCCTGTATAATTTTTTTTCATCTTCATTATCACTTGTGGGGGGGAGAATCCTTGAGTGCAGGGCCTTGTGAGGCCGCCTATCTCCTAAGATGGCTCTGATTAATCATTTTTTAAAAATTATTCTGCGTATCAGAGTAAAAATTAACTTATAAATTCATATGATTCACCTATCATTAATAATCATCCGTCTCTTTATCATAATTATTCTTTAACCCCATTGATTCCATTAAAAATAAAAACTTCATTCTTTATTAGCACGACTGATTATAATGTATGACTGACAATCATAGGCTCCGGAATCTGAGGCTATTTCAGTTCATCCTCCTCCCCAATAAATGAATATGCAATGTGACTCTCACCTCTCCCTCCTACATACGGACTTGAGTCCCGTTTATACGGGACGACTGGCAACTTCAGCCCCCTCTCAGTTTTCTGCGGCTCTGCTACTACAAACAGTATCTTAAAATATAATCTTTATTCACGATATAAATAAAATGAAGTAACAAAATATAAACAAATTGTAAGATATTTATTAGATTTAACATAATAGCACATTCATTTTTATTGGAGCATTAACAATAATAGAAAATCCACGAATACACAGTTAAAACCCCTTTTATGACACCCCCCTCAGATGCGGTCACCTCTCTTTTACGGCCAAAAAAATAATTTCCCCTTTTACAATTACAATACGCATTTCAAACCCCTGATTAACGGTCATCCCTCTTTTTCAGAAAAAAATTTTTTTTTTTGTCCCACCGGTGTCCGCAAGAGGTTTTGCTGTGTAATAACCATTTACAATGGTTATATTTGAAATAAATGTTACGGTATAAGCAGGGCCCAAGCCTGGAGGTATCCAGGGGCCTGTCCAGCCAAAATTTGGGTCCGTTTTCCGGACCCTTCACGAAATTCCGGATCCAAAAAAACGGACGCTTCACAAATTACATATTAATGAAACCATAAATTTGGCATTTCATTTCTTTTGTAAAAAACTAACTAGATTATGTGGCCGCCCACAAAATTAATTACCTTTTCAGACAAAAAATAAGGAAAATTCTCACAAAAACAGGACCCTACAAGGAAACAAAAAAGTCGGTTATCTGAATAAAGTTGAGAACAATCCCATCACGTAATGTTATCGAGCCCCCCCCCCCCCATTCAAAACACACCAGAACAATTAATGTGACATTCCATTGATGTAAAATTGCCAATTAATCAAATGATTTAAAATTGAAAATCTCACCTTTCTCTTGTCTAGTCTCTGAGAAATGACATTTAAAAGGACGTCTACACCACTTCCGGGCAAATCCACCGGGTGATTATTCTTGCATCAAAACACTGTCAATACGTTTCATTCTCGATAATCCTATCCTAACACAACAACACCTATCATGTCACACACACAAACTCATCGAAATAGAGGTTCAGACTATGCACACGGTAGCATTGGGAACAACAAACAAATCCCAGTCGATGTTATACGAAATTGTTTGTTTTTTCGACACACGAGAACTAATAAATAAAGCATCACACATCGGACATGTTTCGAAAACCAGATTATACTGACGTTAAAAATAAAATGAAACATGTACAATCATGTTTAAAAAAAAATAAGAATAAATAAAACCTGACAGTCTTTTTATTTTGTTTAATGTGATCGAGCACAGCGGCGTCCATGACAAACTAAAACCGGCTGAGAGATCAGCGAAGTGATGATGCCGCCGCTATAGGAAAATAACACGGGAGAGGGGGAGATTGTCTTGTCACATCCATCTGAGCGCGAGATCAAACGCGCCAAGAGATTTCTCGCCAACGAACGCCAAAGAGACAGTTTGTGATCGAAAAATACATATCATGTATATCGCTCGTGTGACATTATTCAAATAAATTTTCGGAAACGATGAGACTATCGACCAAGAAAATGAAATATGTTAGTTTATTTTATTACGTTAATCACTCCGCTCTCCAGAGAGAGGGGGGGAGGTGCTGACAATAAATGCCATAAATTTATTGCCAAATAAATTTTTGGAAGTTTTAAAAGAAATTGTGTTAATTATCCCCTCTAAAGGGTAAGGCTGACAATATTAATAATATCAGTACCAATAATTTCTAATAACTTTATGGCATTATTATTGTGATAAATTTTTATGATATAAAATTATTAGAAAATCAATTTCAGGGATTTTTGAGAAAATAAAATTATGTATAAATCACCTCCCTCTAAAGGGGGAGGCTGACAAATTAAGGAGGCTGACATATTAATGCCGTAAATTATTATCATGCCAATAATTTCTAATATATTTAGTATTATTGTCAGAAATATTTATGCCATAAATTTATTAGAAAATCAATTTCAGAGATTTTTGGAATAAAAAAAATTATGTAAATCACCATTCATTCCCTTTAAAAAGGGAACTAACAGTTTTATGCGATGAATTTATAAGAAAATAAATTTCAGGGATTTTTTTAAAGAAATTATATTAATGGCATAAATTTATTTAAAAATACATTTTTCTCGGAAGTTTTTGAAATAAATTAGTTAAGTCACTCCGCTCGCTAAAGGGAAGGGATGGTGGTGCTGACAATAAATGCCACAATTTTATTAAAAAATAAGTTTGCCATAAATTTATTACAAAACAAATTTTTGGAAGTTTTGAGAGAAATTGTGTTAATTATCCACTCTAAAGGAAAGCAGACAATATTAATGCCGTAAATTAATATTAATGCCAATAATTTCTAATATATTCATTGCATTATTATTATTGTCATAAATATTAATGTCTTTATCAGATATTTTTAAACAATTGATTACAATTTCAGAGATTTTTGAAAAAATAGATTATGTGAATCACCTCCCTCTAAAGGGGGAGGCCGACAATATTTGTTATGAATTTATTAGAAATAAATCCAGGTCATGGTCATAGCTCCACAGAATTTAGCCTGAATGCAGATAAATCACTAAGAAAATGTCACCACAACTCTTCGATGACACGAAATAACCCTCATATTTATCTTTAATCCTTTCAAAATTTTAAAGGATAATTTTGTGAAAAAAAGGAGGTTAAAAAAATTACCTAAAATTTGAACCTGAAAAAAATTACCTAAAATTTGAACCTGAAAAAAATTACCTAAAATTTGAACCTGAAAAAAATTACCTGTATTTTCACTCCTTAATAAAATTTGGAGAAGTAAAATTGAATTTTGATGCATGAATACGCATTGGCGAACTGTGTGGGATGCTTCCGTGTATGCAGAGTTTTTGCTACGCAGAAAAGACAAATTCCCCATATCGTATAAGGTAGCATGATATTTTTCATTCCACACAGATATACAAATTCTGTGCGCAGAGAAACAACAGGTCAGGGCAGGTAAAATTAAAGAGAATATGCGCACTTCCTGGAAAACCCTTGGTGCCACCGAAACAAAACTTTTTATTCAGCTCAGCAGGCTGATGTTTAGTATTTTTTATAGATGACAGCAATGTGTAACGATATTATTTGTTATTTACGCACTCTGTATGCGAGAGGAAGCGTTGAACTATGGTTAACAGAAATTCTCAATCTTGGACACGAGGATGCATGCACACGCATCCTTGACTAGGCTCCTTATATATGTTTACAAGAGATGGCGCCACTACACCAACAATAGCCAACAATCTGTTTTTCAACCAAAATAGAACTGCTCTTGCGGTGATTTTGAACTTAGGGTATTTATTAATTATCAAGCATTGGGTGCGTTCATGGGCATGGTAACCCAGATCGATAAGATACTTGGTTCGTCCGAAACTTTTCTGACACGCGGGCACGACAGAAACGGCACATGACCCACACACCGAGGCGTTAAGCACCAACTTCTCGGTGAGTATAAAAAAAAAGGTTGCCATTCGGAATCGGCAATAAATTGTAGGTAAAATGCAATAATTTGTAATAATTAAAGAAAAAATGCTGTGATACATAAACATAGGTTCTACACATCCATATTTGTTATGGGCATCTTTTTCTCAGCCATCTCGTTGGGCATTTTGCCTGTTGTGGCGTTGTATTTGTATTTGCAAATGAGAGGCTGACAGGGTTTGGGCCTAGAAATCAACAAATGATATTTAAAAAATTGATTAATATATTAATTATGACCCGAGAAATTAATAATTAATATTAAAAACATTATTTCCACACTACCAGTTGTTCTTATTCTTCTGTATTCGACTACCCCAGTGACCCCTTTTCAGAAAAATATTTCAGTATATATATAATATTATGAAAATAATTTTTCTGTCATATCCAAAAGCTTATAGATTCCCCTAAAATTTTTTCAAGCCCACCAGTTCATTTAATTAATCTGAGCCAAGGGTCACTCACTTGATCTGTAAATATGCTGAGGGTCAAGTAAGTGGTCTAGAAATGTTCCGCGGATCGCTTATATTATCTGGAAATGCCGCGAGTCACTTAAGAGAGCTAGAAAATGTGCCTCGGGCCACTTATGTGATCTAGCTAAGCGTCCTAGATGAACTTCAGTGATATGTAAATGCGCCGTGGGTCACTTAAATGGTCTGAAAATGTACCGCGGGTAGCTTAAATGATATCATTATTGCTCAGTGATCAGTGATCACTCAGTATCAGTGATCAACAACACATTTATACATATCGTATAAATGTGTTGTTGATCACTTAAGTATTCTGGGAATGTGCCACGGGTAACTTAAGTGATCCGGTTACGTGTGCTGCTTAGTTCATTTTTAAAACAAAATTTTTCAAGTTTGAGATCGCGGGCCACATTAGATAACTCCGATGGCCAAATTTATCCCGCGGGACATGGATTAGACATGCATGCGATAAAAAAAAAAAAAATGAGCAATGAGTGCTAATCAATGAAACAATTTTTCTACAATGAGTGTTTGTTTGCCAAAGCTAATAGCTATCGTCGTTATTATTGTCACTTTTAATGACAAAATCCAGAGAATCCTTGAATAATGTGTGGTTCTCCATCCCCCAGCTAACAAACCCTTCCCTCCGTACAGTAATTTAAAAGAAGAAGAAAAAAAATCAATTTGTTTAAAGATACAGGGGGGTATCAACAAACGTTGTTGAAAAGATTATTATTAGATATCATAAGATAAATAGCTTGAGATCAAGACTAAACTTCCCAACCTGAAGATTTCTTCCTATCGCCAATCATTTGGTGTATAATCATCATCATCCATGAGAAGAATCCAACCCTCTCTTTCCATGGAAGCCAACCGAATCAGTGGTCCCATCGGAATTCAGTTTCTCTCTCTCTCTTCCCCCCCCCCCCCGTTTTTCTTACCTTTACATCTTTCTTTCCTTACTTACCTTATTATTATTATTATCATTATAGGATATTGGAAGTTCGTCTCTTAAAGAAACGTGGAATGCAGAACGCCTCGAGCGATTCTCTCGGATTTCGAGAGAAAAAGCAGTAGCAAATCTCTTTCTCTCCTCTCACTCTATAGAGTGAGAGGGTATATATTATTTCAATAGAGAATTCACTTATTGATAATTAGCAGAGTTGTTTGTGAACAGTATTTTTTTTTGATGGTCTATTCACAATCACACACTTACTTCTTCGAACGGGGGGTTGTGGTGGTGGTGGGGGGGGGGGGGGGTTTCTTCAAGTGAAAGTTGATCACCCAAAGCAATTCGCTGTATAATACATTCTATCCACACACACGTTTTCTATCTTTCTTCGCCTTAATATACAGTGGAACTTCGGTGAAAGAGTGATTCGGTTCACATAACTAGCAGAAATTCTACCTTGGTTAACGAGTGATGATTCGCGTTACGAGCAAAAATTATGTGCTTGTTTTGTTTTTTTAATTTAATTTCACGTTATCACAACTGAGAGAATGGTTTCCTCGCTTCCGTCCACTCACGTGCCATGGAAAATTGTGGATAATATTCTCCCCAGGAGTTTTCAGTCAGCGTCAGGGCCGTAACTAGAGGGAGTAACAGGGGGAGCAACTGCCCCAGGCAGCAAAACTTGGGGGGAGGTTAGCAGTTTTATAGGTGAGAACAAAGAACACTGTTACAAAAATTATATAATTTTAAAGGTTTAGGGGCGTCAAAAATCCTAGTTACGCTCTGGTCAGCGTACCTTATTCGGGAAATGAACACACTTGGTTGCGTGACTGTTTACGATACGAAATTCATACCGTAACCATACGCGAATGCACTTAAAATTTTTGTTTTTTAAATTCTGCTTGGAGAAAACTGTGGGCTGATTGCATTATTGAACGTGACTTTTAGAGATTAGTTCATGAACACCAGTAGACACCAGTTGTCGTAGAGATTTTGTACTTGGAGAAGACCATGTGACTAGAGCTGGATGAATATAATATGCGATTGGAGAACTTGCGGAGAACGCGAGTTGACCACAAACGAATTGATGGATCTCCATTGCACGCAACAGAAAGAAATTATGGGCAAGTCGCCCAATTAGCAGTGATGTAGTGAGAGCAATGAATCTCTCCAATGACAATGCAATTTCTCATTTGCGAGAAATCCTGAAAAGGAGGCAAAAGCAAGTGCCATAGTTTCCATTATTTCCTATGGGTAAGTTTGATAATTAATCGTTAGAAGAAATTCCTTCCACACTATACCAGAGATTCTTAATCTTTTGCATTCTAGGACCCCAGCGACCCTTTTACAGAAAAATATTTCAAAATATAATATTATAAAAACTAATTTAAAAATAATTAATTATTCTGTCATCCAAAAAAGCTTATAGGTTTGTTCCCCACTAAAATCTTATCATCAAGGAGTCCATGGACCCCTTCCCCCACTGTAACACCATTTACCGCTGCCTGCTACAATATATATTAGATTTTTAAAATATTTTTCCCGTGGACCCCAGGTGTTCCACGGACTACTTGGAAATAGCCTGGTGATGCGAACTATGTGTTTAATTGATCTCGATATGAATTCTTGCAGTTAGAAAATTTCCATCTTTAATGGACTCCTCGGAATAATTGAATACTAAATTATGAAAGAAAAACGAATGGATTATTTTCTGTTTTCTTCACTTAATGTGCATATTTTAAAAAAAAAATTGG
Source organism: Pholcus phalangioides (assembly GCF_987345545.1). NCBI lineage: Eukaryota > Metazoa > Arthropoda > Arachnida > Araneae > Pholcidae > Pholcus > Pholcus phalangioides. The sequence continues at coordinate 38,143,178 of NW_028301596.1, read as the reverse complement.
AATTATCGAGCGCGTGTGGAATTCCGATGACGAGCGGAACGAGGAATATCATATTTTTAATGGAAGAAAGCTGTTCGCTGAACACTAAAAAAAAACTAAATATAGTCCATGATGGAGTTGGTGTTTTTCTTTTCTAACCTTTACAGACCTTTTATGTGGTCTTTCATAACATTTAATGGAAAATCGATCAGCGATGAATTCAGAATTGAGAGAAAAAAAATTGTGTAATGTATATTCTTAAAGTTTGTTTAAGATCCTAGATGTGCTTTTGTAAAGTAAAAGCTTTGAATCGTCTATTCTCGGTCCATAACTTCGGCCGATGAAACCAATACAAGGTGGTCATAAAACAACTTTGTCGATACAGGTATCCCTCGCCTAACGCGATTTTTTGAATTCCGTTGATTTTTGGAATTCCAACCTGCAAAATTCAATTTCCAATTACTTTAAATAACAGTTGCATACTCAAAAGTAACATTACACAAGAGGCAAATGGCTGTCAATACTGGGGTTATAATCACAAGAAAATTAAAAGCTGATACAAACTTTTGATGGAAAAAATATATAAATTCAAATCACACAAATAATCATAATACAAAATCGACTTAATTAGTAAGTACAAAGTATCACGAAATGAGCAAGTAATATATGTACAATACGTTGAAGTAAAAAAAGAGGTAAGAAATGTATACACGTACATATTGTGGCTGGCTTTGTACATATTGTGGTGCTACTTCAACTAGACATTAAAAGTTAGATTAATAAGTTTTGCAGTGTGTGTGTGTTCTCTATACAAATCTACAATTTTAGATTGATAATCGCCAAATTTAGCATTTACACCAAGCATGGAGGGCCCGGATTGAACGATAGGCTACTTTAAAAGTTCGTCTAATTCCTGAAATGGGCAAAAAAACTTTGTCGGGCAACAATGGTTCCGGACCTCAACAATACTTTGGTTACCGTGCTTCCCTAACATTGCGTTTCAGACATGCTGCATATGCCTTTATAATGGTTTATCCTCCAGTAATGAGGCTTTTTGAATAGACGTCATAATCATTATGTTCATCATAATCATCAGCATCACTTTGAGGGTCAAGCAAAAGGGTGATCCCTATAGAAATCAGTGTTAAAGTTGCCGGTTTTACTGTAGAAATGTGGAAACTTAGTGGTATTTTCGCCACATCAATAATTTAAAAAATTGTATTGAATTCTCGATTTTTAAAATATTGAGTTCGCTTAGAGATATACGAAGCCGAGGAGATTAAATATGAAGTAATTAGCCGGACCGGCCTTTTGAGTTGGATATGCATGCAATAACATTGATTTCAACTTTTTATTTCTATCTTCTCAAGCATGATGTCTCCGTATTGTCTTTTAATATTCAACTGCATAAATTCATATAGTTTAGGATGTTTTAAAATTAATTATTGGCCGATAATGTACATCGAAGGAATTCCACATCTTTAATTGAGCATTTTTTGAAGCAAAAACAGGCAGAGGAATAACTTGAAGTTCAGGGAGGGGAGGGGGCACCCATCAGAAAAAAAACTATTCATTTCTACGTTTCTTTAATCTAGATTTGCTTCTTTCATGGGTCGCGCAGGAAGTCGCCATATTGATTAGCTTAAACACGGTTTGTATGTCCCTCAAAGAAAGTATGTCCTCATCCAAAAAGCCTCATTGAAGAAAACCCGAGCAGCGCCGGGTATTACAGCTAATAAAGCATAATTTCACACAAAATGTCATACATTTATTGTGTGAAGGTTTAACTCTTGGGCTTGCAAATTGAAAATATAACATAGTTAAATCCTTTCACGGCGAAATAAGTTGGATTTGATGATGTAAAGCTGAGACAAATACGAAAGAAATTCTCAGATATATAACTCACCAGATCTCACTGATGAGCAACGTTTTGTAACACATTTACAATGCCATGAGAAATTTGATCGAAAAAAGCTGTTCCGGTGCGAGTATATTTGCGAGAAATACGCGGAATTCTCTGGCTTTGCTACTAGTTTTTTAAGGAGACGAAAAATGCTGCATGTCACTCGAATTTCGTCGATTTCATTCAAAAGAACCTATCAGCGCCTTAATGCCCGTCGCCTAGAGAAATGCAGATCCCGACAAAAAGAGCTAAGTTTGGCTTACACGGTGAAAATTAAAATTTCAAAATTTATTCTACCGCAATTTATTATCTCGATCGGTACCCCCAACGACCCTCACTGCAAGAAATGCAAATCCGGACAGAAAGAGCAAGAAGTGAGGCGTATACAGTGAAATTAAAATTTTCATTTCGACCCTGTCGGTATTTTGACTCGTCGGATTTCGACCCTGTTGGGACTATTACCCAGACCCCAGCCTATCATTCCAGGCTTTTAAGGAAAGAAAACGTATGCACTCACTAAAATCAATCAGAAGTAGTCAATATATAGGAAAAGTACTAATTTAGTTCATTCATATCGTCTATATGATTATTCATATATCAAGTTCGAATAATTAATTTATTTATGAAAGAAAGCTTCCTTTTCTGTTGGACTCAACTTTTTCAACCCTTCTGAAGAAACCCCCCCCCCCCCATTCCTATCTTTCCCCCGTTAAATTTACCTCTACGCGATTTCGTTTTACGCGACAATTTTGTGGAACTAATTAAACGCGTAAAGCGAGGGACGCCTGTATACGAGCCCCTGGTGGCCGTAAAAATCAACGAATTGGGATGAAATTCGAGGTATAGGTGTTTCAAGTACGCGCTCGAGGATGTGAAGAAAAAAAAAGACCCTAGCTCTCTTGCGGTTGCGGCCATAACGAAAAAAAATCGAAAAATTCGAATAGCAACACCCATCTTTTTTGCATTGCAAAATGATCAGCGTATCAAAAAAAAAACATAAATGGCGTTGGAACGGTACCTGTAGCACCATAAATGCGAGCGCAAGTTGCACACAAAGAAATGTCTCACCAAGGGATCGGTGCGCTAGACACTCGGTCGGGGAATTTTTTCAAATCTGCCGATGTCCGTGACCGAGGCGTCCCTGACTGTTTAGCGCAACAACCCCTTAGTGAAATCTTTCTTTGTCTGCGTCCTGCGCCCGAATTTATAGGTTCTACTCAAAAGAGAGATTTTACTTTAGTCAAATTCATGGTGATACAGGTACCGTTCCAACGCTATTTATGTGTTTTTGATACGCTGATCATTTTGCAATTCATAAAAGTGGGTGTTGACATTAGAATTTTTCAAGATTCAGATGGGAAGCAGCGTTCTCCGTCCGTACAAAAAACCCTTGTACAAAGTCAGAAAATCCGGAGTATCCTTCGCAAATATAACTATCATTACGATCATTCTCTCAAAATTCTGATTGCATTGTTAAGGCCTTACCAAAAGATGTTCATTGGCGAACTCTGATGACTTGCATTTGAGCATTTTATCCACGTTTGTCTGATCTACTGTAAATCCTCAAATACAACACATTTTATCATTACAACAGAATCAATCATACCTTCATGCTAAATCTTTAATTTGCACGCCTATTTTTAGAACTGTAATCCAACTCCAGACAAAATTTCATAGGTTGCGATTTTTTACACAGATTTTTTTAAAATCGCGTTACAGCGAAAAACGTGTAAAGGGATAACTCGTAAAGCGAGGGGTACGTGTACCCTGCATATCACTCCGTTCCAAGATAAAATAAGAATTCAGTTTTAGCGAAAATTTCTATTTCAGTGCAAAAAAAAAAAAGACATGAATTAAGTTCCACGACTATTACAGTAAGCACATACATCCATAATTCATCTGAATAAGTAGTCAATACTGTAAGATATATTTCGTATCTTTGACAACGTTAATGGGAAGATGATGCTGATGGGATACATCCAGTAGGTACTTCATTCGCTGCCGCCACTGACATTACGTCCTTCACTGTATATTAGATGAATGATTCCTGGTGTCCATCTGAAGCCAAGCAATGAATTACATTGTTTTTTTCTCCACCCTTTTCAATTCCACTTCCCTGAAGATAAAAAAAAAAAAGCTGACAAAACTTCACGAGGAAATAATATTTCAAATAGATCTTTCCAAGGTCTTGCGTCTGGTCTTTCATACCTTGAATGTGAGCTTGAAGTAATGGCTATTGATAACTTGGTCATGTTGTTACGTTACGACCAGTGTAAGAGAAAATAAAATATCCACGGTCCAATGGAAGTGTTAAAAATCCGCAAACACGTTGGATTAGGTGAGGCTATTGAAATTGTTATGAGAGAGAAATTATTGGAAGACCTTGTAGATTCTTTTATCACGTTACTTTAATGCATAATAACCAATATAATGAGAGATTTTTTTAAGAACTCCGTATCCAATGACTAACTATATTTTTCAATTATATAGGCCTATCCTGTCCGTTTTTTTTTATGTTGTTATGATAGAAAATTCCTAGAAGATGATGAAAACGCGAGAATGCTTTCATTGTTCTAAGGGGAAACTGTATAGTTGTGCATTGTTCCCGTCATGGTCGACCTCTGTATGAGTTTGCTTAGATCAAGTCTTCAAAGCATGGGCCCTTGGAGCTTTCTTTGTAGAGGCTCGCCTTCGAAAAGGGTAATACACATCGTGCCCCATAAATCCGTAAATAGTTTAAAAATTCACTAAAATCGAAGGAATTGGCATATATGAGATGCAAAAAAGTTATTCTCCCACAAAGGGATATTTTTTGGTGCAGAAAACAAATGGTTAAAAATTTTGTCAATATATATATATATATATATAGGGGGCGCTGAGCGAAAGGTAATTATATATAATTCTGTCTCTGGAACTTTTCTTCAATCTTTTCGCTGTCGGAAAGGTTTGTAAAGCATCATCCGAGGAGATAAAAAAGAAAAAAACCACCAATAGTGTTTTATCTACCAATGTGTCAACATCACAATGAAAACCGTACGTAAGCACCAGTGAAAGGAAAATTTAGCAATGCACCCTGCATTTTATAGAACTCTGATTTGCATATTTCCAAGGATTTTCTTTCTCATTTCCCTTCTTTGTATCGTTGAAAATTAGAACCAAATTTATTCTTCTGTACCAAAATAAAATATATCTCCCCACCCCTTCCCCCCGTGGGAATAACTTTTCCGATAACCGCATTCAAATGTACCAATACCTCGCCTCCAGTGCCGTCTTAACGCATGGGCCCACCCGGGCACGGCCCGGGGGCCTCAGAAAAATGAGAAGTAGTTGAATTTTTCGAGAATTTGCCAGGTAAAGCCTCAGTGAATTTACTTGGCCGGGGGCCCATGATGCTCTTAAGACGACCTTGATCTCTTCACGGGCTTCGGCCTCAAGAAAAATAAACAAATACTCTTAAACTTATTAATTAAAATATACCAATCCATGCAATTTTTATGAATTTTTGTTATTTAACGAATTTATGACAAATACTGTAAAAAGACCTCAATAAAATTGGTGAAAGAAGTGTAATTTCAAAATTACTTTCAGGAAACATTTCAGAATAAATGAGAGAAATAATTCCAGAATAAATGAGAGAAATAATTCCAGAATAAATGAGAGAAATAATTCCAGAATAAATGAGAGAAATAATTCCAGAATAAATAAGAGAAATAATTCCAGAATAAATAAGAGAAATAATTCCAGAATAAATGAGAGAAATAATTCCAGAATAAATGAGAGAAATAATTCCAGAATAAATGAAAGAAATAATTCCAGAATAAATGAGAGAAATAATTCCAGAATAAATGAACATCATATCATATACTGTGCTATTATTTATTTTTATGATGCACACCGGGTGGGTTTATGGTTTTACAGTCTGCGGGCTATACAAATTTTGCCGTCCCCTTCTCCAATTCCACTCATTTTTTGACCATTCATTCCTCAGATTTACCACACTTCGGAATTCGCCGCTATGGCGAAGCCTCCTACTTCCCCCCCCCCTCCGCCTCCAGTAAATACTCTCCTGGTGACACCTAGGCTCTTTCGAACAGCCGATGTAAGCACTGCGTATAGTATCAGGATGGTGATCGGTGGCGGGACTAAATTTTTATTTGGTTGATTTTTGGTTAAATCAAGGGCAAGTGGGTCATATTGCACGTCGAAAATTTCGTCGTTGAGAAGTTGGTATAGATTTTTATGGTTAATGTCTCGACGTCTAACATACAGGGTGATTCAGGAAAAACATCGCCAAACCGAAAGGGCAATTCAGGCGTACGATAACAGTCCAAAATCACATGCGAACATAGAGCACGAACGCTATCCGGAGGTGCTACAATTGTTGTGGTGTTGCGTCATACGCTTTAAATCAATCCCGAACACAGCAAGCATGAAGTCTCAATTCTGACAACATATATTCGTTAGGGGGGGGTCACACCTACACCCAGAACATATATTCCGGCACGTACCAATTTGTTCGAAATCGCATACATGCACCTCAGACACATTCCTCTGTGGAATTTCTAATGAATCGGCACATGCCGGAATGTGTGTTTTGAGCGTATGTGTGTGGCTCTAACTATTTATGTTGTCGAGTTGTGCTTGTTTCGTGTTCATGCTGCCATCTGTCTTCTGTATTCTGAAGTAAAGATGAAAGTGCTTAAATTCTAGTGTTACGTCAGTATCGTGCTGCAGGTCTGCGGAGAAACTTTTTGAAATAGGAGAACGGCTCGCATACGCACCTCGAAGCTGGAAAACCGCAGAAAATCAACTTCAGCTGACCAACATTGTTTTTAATCTGCATCCTAAGGAAGAGAGTCCAGCACGATGTCCACACGACCCCACAGCAACTGAGAAACTCTACTAATACTACTGCTAAACCACACATGCACCTCGTTCATATTCCTCTGCGGAACTTCTAACCTTCTAACGAATTGGTACGTGTTGGAATGTGCGTGTACGTGTTGTGAAACTTCCGTGAAATTTGTTTTTGTGTAATACATGTTATGTATATAGTGTCGCCATCTGCAATAAATTTTTCTAACTATGCGTGAAGTGTAATGATTGAATAATTCTACCGTTGTGTGTGTAAGGCTGTTGCACTCTGTGGCGAAACTTTTTGAAGAGGCGATCGGCTCGTATTTGCGCCTTGAAGTTGGGAATCACAGAAAATAACTTCAACCATCACTGTGGTGACGCCGGTGTTTGAGAAACTCTATTGTAGAGTTACACCAGATTCTGAGATTTGAAATGAGAAGTGCATACATGCCACGGCCCCCCCCCCCACAAGGGTGGAGCTGACAGGGCACACGCCCTGGCGTCCGGGACAATTACCCATCTTTTTTTTTCACCATATAAATTCACTATGTAAGGGCCCGTGAAAAATCTGGCTTGCAGACCAGCCAAAGATCCCATCGATCAAAGCACTCAGACTGTTAGGTACACATACTTACACTTCCGGCACAACTCACTAGGTAGTAAATTGCCCATGGCGATAGACCTGAGTTGTGCTCAGCTTGATAAAAAAAAAAAAAAAACACTAGAATAAAGGCTATCAGCCTATAGCCACTCCTTATCGAGTCGCCTTAACTCAGCCTAGTTACGGCCCTTCCTTTGACCTCACGCTCCAGACCAAGAGAAATGTCTATTAAATGCATGTACATTTTGTAGAAGCGTATGCTGGTTGGTCATGGCCTCCACATCCTGGGGCAGGGCCCCCTAAAAGCTTGGATCTGTTACGGGCTCCCAAGGCAGACTTTTCACAACCCTTTCTATTGTGAATTTATAGCATGAAAAAACAAAAAAATGATGGTGTTTGTCCCGGGCCGCCAAGTCTGTAGACATGTGGCAGGTGCAAGGGCGATCGGAAATTCGAAGTGCGAAAGCGTGGTAACCAAGCGAAATAACCACAGAGGTATGTGAGTTTTCTTTCAGAACAATCATCTTCATTTCCGCTCGGTTATATCCGTACTTCGTATGAACAGCGGAGAACGACGACACATTTCCCTCAATTGCAGGCTGGCCATATTTTCTCGAGAGAAATACGGGACATTAAGATCCCAAATACGGGAAAATAAGGGACATTGCCAATTACCGCTAAAAATGACGCCAAAACCACACAAAGTTGCCAAATATTGTTGAAACTAGGGAAAAATCAAAATGGCGGGAAATGAACCATTACTGCAAATTGAAGTGCATTAAAATGAATTCCACGAAGAAAAACGTTCACCAAGATTAATGTGGGAGATTAATATTCTCTTTTATAGTTGTAATTATCATAAAATAATTTGAGTTGAAAAATAATGTCGATCTTTGACTTCAATAAAGAGTAAATATTCAAGTAGGCTTCGTGTAAAATACGGGAAAAACCGGGACACTTTTGCTAAAAAGTCGAGACGATCAAAACAACACAAAATACCGGGACTGTCCCGGGAAATACGGGACGTATGGTCACTATATTAGACACTCAATTAGACATTCAAATGATGTCCCGTATTTGTCTCGATAAATATGGTCATAACAAAATTAAAGAACTGTGCACCATCAATGTGGAAATTTTTAAGACAGATTATTCTTTATTTTAGAAATTAAAAGTTTTAATTCAGGCTATAAATGAAATCTTAGATATCAAAATGCGTCTAAATATATCCGAATACAAATTTGTCTTTTTTTTTGTACAGGTTCAGCCAACACCACCATCATCATCAGCATCGTTATAGCAACGATTTGTTGATGGTCTTTGACATTTTAAAGGTAAATAGAATTATTGTGTATTTGTCCAAAATTCCGTGAATTTAATTTATTTTCATCGATTTCATTCACTTTAATTTCGATTTCATCAGATTTTTGTCATTAATTTTCACTCCAAATCGAAATAAATCGCTTACGTGACGTGTTAGGGGTGTGGGCCTCTCGCATTATAATGATGTCATTGATCCCGAAATTTCGTCAATTAAATGTCCTCCTCCTATTGCGAATAGGGTTAAAAAAAAAAAATTAGTTATTCAGTGAATAGGTCTGTTTACATTTTGTGCCACCATCCGAAAAATTAAGGGGCAAACCCCACCCCCCCTTTCCTGTAAAACGCCCCACATGCTTAGGGAAAAAGTTGGCACTCGGCACTAAGTTGGAAACTTCGGTTATGTTGCAGGCTCGTAACGTGGCTGGGGCAACGCCGCCCCAGATCCCCGAGTTGAATGGGTTCCCCCCCCCCAAAACCCTCCTTTTTTCTGAGCGAATCCCTTCACGCAGTGCTCACAACTACGGAAAGGATGAATACCATTGGGTTTGGCTCATAGTTTCCTAAACTTTTTGTTATATCGTTCCCATGGCCCCCACAAGGGGTGGGCTGACAAGGGCCCAGGACAATTTTCACAATTTTTTTGCTTTTTCACGCTATAAAGGGGGCCCCGTGAAAATCTTGTCGGGGGGCCCACAAAATATCCCAGCCTAGGGGCCCTGCTCCAGGATGTGGGCGGCCATGATCGTTCCCCTCCTTCAAAATTTGTTTCTTCTCATTGCCCTTTCCTCCATCCCGCAGCTCAAAGCCAACACTCATAGGATCCTATACTACACCCACAAAGCTTCAACCACTTCCCCTCCCACGGAGGAGGATTGGCCACTACTGGGAAACACCGGGTTAGACCATGGTTTCCTAAGGTGTGGGATATTGTTCCTTGGAGATTAGGGTATGGAGACTACCGATACAATATAATAGGACCATGGCGTGCCTACTCTGGGCAGACTTTTTCTTGGGGGCTCTCTTAAAAGGGCTGCAAGCCACTTCATTGGTTTGGGAACATGTAGCGGGCCACACAAGCCACCCGTAAATGTGTCAAAGGCCACTCGAGTGATCTGGAACCGTAACTGTGGAGATTTAAAATTGCACCGCAGACTGCTTAAGTGCTCTAAAACTATCCCACTCAATACTTTAATGATCTGTAAATATGTCGTGGGTCACTTAAGTGATCTGAAAATGTGCTGTGGGTCACTCAAGGGATCTGGTGCACTGCTGCAGTAACTTCAATGGTAACGTTAAGACGTCAATGGTAAGACGTTAAGGGACTCATTCCCTTAACGTCTTTTAAGGGAATGAGTCCCTTAAATGATCTGTAAATGTTCTGCAGGTCACTGGAGTGATGTGGAACTGTACCATAGGCCTCTTAAGTGCTCTAAAACTGTATTATGGGTCACTCAAGTGTTGTGAAACTGCACTTAAGTGATCTGAAGCTGTGCTATGGGTAATTTGAATGATGTGAAACTGCATCGCGGGTCACTCAATGCCTCACTTGCATAATTATTAGGCCTCACACATCAATATGCTGATTGTTAGTTATGCTGTTAATTTTTTATAAAATCAGGTATGAGATTGTGGGTCAGATTCGACCCATGGGTCATGTGGGTTGAGCATATATGCTTTGCGGCAACATTTACATACATATGTGATTCACATAATTGTCATTCTCGAATGCAATTTTTACAATGTGTTTAATTGGAGTGTTGATCAAATGCTCATGAGCATGAAATCGAGCATGTACATTCTTGATGCTTCAGTGAATAACATGGCGCTCTTGGGCAACTAGTTGAGCTAGCCAGACATTTTAGGCATTACTTGGAGGTTTTCCCCCAAATTGCTTACTTTTGCTCAGTGTGTGGGGGCAAGTCGAGTTCTGATTGTAGTAGTAGCCTCAGTGAGAGTGATGTCTAAGTCCACATTGGAGAATAGCCTTTAAAGCAAAATTCTGTTTTTCGTATTTATGAATAGCCTCAATCCTCTCTCTCTACAATATAAGCATTGACCCGAGAGTCATTGGTAAATTTTTCTAAATTAATCATTTTCCCGGGTCATTATGGTAATGATTCATTAAGTACCCAGGCGTTGTTGGTAAATTCAATAAGTACTAAATAAATTATCACTTCTATGGGTCACTATGCATTATACCCAAGCGTCGCATCGTTGGTAAACATGATAAATTTTCCTTATATCATACTCTGCACATGATAATTAATCCCATGTATTGTATCGTTATATCGGGGTCAGATTGTAAAATCTGTTATCATTATATCAGGGTACTACTTTATTCGTCACACATGCTAGACTCATTTGGATTTTTTTCCCCATATTTATCAAATTCATCAATTACAGTAAGTTAGCGGTTTTCAAATATTTTCCACCCACAGCACCCTTTTCCCCCCAATCAATGCTTATCCTCCCCTACCCTAGAGCAGTTCAACAAAGAGTCTCTTTGAGAAATCTTTATCAGGGCTGCTGTGGCACAGTTTAATAACCCCTGCACTAGGGTATTATACATAATCACAGATAAAGGCGATAAATTTTAAGTAATTATCAAATTTACCAACAACGCTTGGTTGTTATGCATAATCGCTGGTTAAAGTAATGTTTTCAGTATTTATGGAAGTTTCTAACGATGCTTGGATATTATGCATATTCACCAATTAAAAAGGATAAATTTATATAAAACTTATGCATAATAACCAATCTTCTTTTGTTAAGTAACTGGTTATAATCATGCATACAACCAATTTATAACATTTACTGTACCATATATACCCATGTAAAAATTATTATAATAATGGGTACTTATTTTCATCTGATGAGACGATTTACATTTTAAGCAAGAAATTAAACAATTGTGTTTTTCTAAGTAAACATATGCATGACTTGTATCACTCACCAGCCAGAAAAATTAAGTACTCAGTATTATAATAATTTTTTTGAAACTTTTCATTATAAGCGATGTCCCTTATAATAGGGTTCATTGTGATAGCTTCTAACATAATTTCTCATAACTCTGACACCTTTTGATACTGTCGTCTCATTGATCTAGGCTAATGTGCCTCCATAACTGTTTGGTAATTAATAAAATTATAATACTTTTTGCCAGTTCCTCGAGTATTATATACATCGGAGTTTCCCCTGCATATGTAATATTTTATTTAGTACTAGCTATAATACTCAGTGCTGCCTGGGTTCTCTTTAATTACTGAGAGGATTGAAAAAGTGGCAAACCATTATGAAAGCATAAACTATTATACATAATAGGCCTACTGGCTGCATTTAAGAAATGGCAAATACAGTAAAGGTATATACATGTCCGAAACCCATTGTTAGGAAACCGCGGTAGCAAAAGTAAACATTCTGAAAGTGATTGTTGAGGCAGAGAAACCATCATTGCCCGACAGTTTTTCACCCATTTCGGGCATTTGCCCATCTCTGACGAACTTTTAAAGTAGCCCATCGTTCAAGTCAGGCTCCATTTGGTATAAATGTAAAATTTTGCGATGATAGATCGAAAGTTGTAGATTTGTATAAAGAACACGCAGAAAATCAATTTTATATATATAGATGGACCATAATATAATAATAATATAAAATAATAATTTTATATAGATGTATGACTATAATTTCAAAATTTTCCTTGTTCATTTCAGGTGTGCATAAGCCAGTGTCACATAAAACAAAAGAAATGGCAGAACATATGGTGAGACTTCAAGATGAATTACACAACATACCATTAGCCGACGAAGATGCAGAAGGTGGTTTTATTATTACTTATTTGTATTCACTCAATGTTCTAACAAAGGTGGAGGTTTCTTTCTGCAAACCAATAAAAATTGAACTTTGTTACATGATGATAAATGCAAGAATTTTGTTGAATCACAAATTCATCAGATTTGGAAATAAAAACCCTTTGAAACATATACATGACAGGTTGATGTTGCTCTGGCCATGTGCCTTACTTAGTTAAGCCAGATCAAGGCTAATAGAGATTAGGTTGATCAAGGTTATTTATTTGGAATGTAAACAATATCTTCAACTTGGCTACAACATCGTCAGGAAATGTTTGCCTCTGCAGCTTTGGAATTTTGTCTCCATTCAAAGACAGCTGCTTAAGCTAGTGATGTTTTTATGGTTCTGCCATTTGTTACAAAAGTTTATTCATCTTCAAAGTCAAAGGAAAGTAAAAGGCAGAATTTGGTAACTCCAACTCAAAGCAATCTGCTTTGAGTTGTTCTGCAACAAGCCTTTGGCTGATTGGAAGTATTCTACGGTGTCTGTCATACCAATTCATGCAAGTGACGCCAACCTGCTTGGGTAGTTATAAGTACATCCAGTCCTTTGGGTTCAGGTGCCTCCATCGAGTGGTGCCTAAGTGCTAGACCTGTCTATAAACCCCCCCCCCCATAGTTGCAGCCACGTGTGTATGAATGTAGCCAGTGAATATTTTTAGATGTGTGAAATATATGGTCAACCATAAATTTTATAAAGATTATCATTATTACTACTATTTAATTTTAATTTTGTAAATCATAGATGAGAGTGACACAGATTACACTGACTATGTCGAACACAGGGATCCAGGTCATCAGAGCTATGATTCTATCCCATCTGCATTCACCATTGGCTCGGGAAGCTCTGCTCCACCATGTAAGTCAATCATATATTTTTTCCCTTTGATCGTCCTGTTGTTATGCGTAAATTATGTCTATATGGTCACTTCCTGAGACATAGATCCAATAGAAACACTGTCAAGACTCTCAAGATCACAGAAAATCACATTTTTATTGCAAGAAATCCCTACATGAGACACCTTTACCTACATGAAATCCTTTATACACCAACTTCTCAGCGAGAGAGAAATGACAGAAAAAAAAATTGTCTGACATTGCCATTATTAGTTATATGCTGCAAGTCTTAGTTTAATTAGCCTTTGTGCTCAAAAAATGACCAGGATTTAAGAATACTGATTAACGCTAATCTTACTTTATGGCAGGGGGTTCTCAAACTTTTTTCACCTGTGGCACCCCTTTTCCTTCTTCCCCAAAAAACAGTGTACCAAAGAATTGCTTCAAAGAACCTTTGTTGATGCACAGTTTGAGAACCCCTGCTTTATGGGTTTTATTTATGTATATTGTCTGTCTGCCATAATAAGTAGATTTGCCATGTCTCTCACTAAAGAGAGCTCAATCCATTAAAAGCGCAATTGAATTGGGAAGAAATTAAAAGAAATTTTCATGAATAAATTGTGCACCAATCTATAGACTCTGCCACGAAGCTGGGCTGGAAGAGATCTCGGCAATGGGATAAGTCGGGTGGCAGAGACCCTGGCGTTCATTGCCATTGCGCACCGGTCTGGAATAAGTTTTTTCTCTAAGCCAACTCCCAAAATCAAAAGTCAACCTTACTGTTAGTTTTCTTAAATTAATAAGATGTCAAAATATTATGTTAATTTTGGCATAGGATGGATCACAACACTGCCTTATGTAGTCTTTCTAGATCTTGTGTATTTTCTAGCTGTAAAAGGTGTCGTAAGTCTTGGAAATGTAAAAAAAATATAAGTATTCCCCACATTAGCCAGCCTGCCATAAAACTTGAGGGACACCAGCTTTTTGAATGTTTCGGTCTTGGTTCGTTCCTTTCATGCCAGAAAAATCAGAGTTTGCCAGATGTTGAAAAAATTTCCAGCTGAAATCATCCTCAAAAAGTAGCCAAAAAGTCAGGCCCATCAAGGTAGGAGCGTTTCCTTCCCAGCTTTATAAAATACACTAGAAATGGTGTATATATATATATATATATACATTGAGTATTTTTTTTGCCTTCCAACCCCCGGAAAAAGTTGAAATGACAGTCCTGCAGAAAGTAGCCCAAAATATTTGAACTTGTGCTGCCATCTGGAAAACAACAGATGAACTAAAGTTTGATGGTAATCTAGTGCACAAAGCAGTAGTTTATAGTTTTTTTTTACATGCAGTCAGATTTCCCCCATCAGGAAAAAAAACCTTTTTTTTTTACCCATTGCATTCATTTCTGAAAAAATTGTAGAAGTTTGGGCTGCATCTTGGTATTCTCTCCTAGGCCATTTTAACACAATGAGAAGAGGACATTTTTCTCTACAAAAATTGTGCCACCCAGTTGCGCTGATATCATTTATGAGCTATTAGTTGATTGCTCCCGCCATATATCGCAAACAGCCATTCAGCACATACTCACTCCAAGGAGAAAACATTATATATGTTTCCATAGCTTAGGGGGTAGAGCACTCATCCAGCATGTGAGAGACAAGATTTTGAGTCCCCGTGGAGGCGTAGGTGAATTTTCTTCTTAAATTAATCTTCATCTTCAGATATAACCAGTCTCCAGAAAATCTTGTATTAACAAGTGAAGAGGACATCTTTCTCTACATATTCTGTGTATTCTGTTCCTAATGTATATGTTCCTGCAATATTTAATGTATTTTCAAACATTTTAATTATTTTATTGCCTCGTTTCAAAAGCTTTGGATCCAGAACTCAGTCCAGATGAAATGGAGGAAAAAGCTCGTCTAATCTCCCAGGTTTTGGAACTGCAAAATACTCTGGAAGGCAAGTGAAGAGTTAAATGTTTTCAGTTTGTGTTGTAATATAATCATACATTACGCACATAATTTGAATATATATTTTTTTTACATTGTATATAGCATGGTTCAAATCAACATGCAATGATTTTAAAATTGCACAAAGTTTGTTTTACCAGATTTGTCATTCAGAACCTTTTTTAAAAAATTATCATTCTTTGAAATAGATCTTTCGCAACGAGTAGATGGCGTGAAAGAAGAAAACCTGAAGCTTAAATCAGAGAATCAGGTGTTGGGTCAGTACATCGAAAATTTGATGTCTGCTTCAAATGTTTTTCAGTGCACTTCTCCAAAGAATAAGAAAAAGTAATCAATTTTAATAACTAATACAGATAATTTTATTCAGAATCAATTTACTTTTCTTAATTATTTTCTTTGATTAAAATGTTAATTATAAGTATTCATTCATTGAAGTTAAATTTTTTATAAGCTAATATTCACTGAAGTGCCAGAGAAACTAGTACAGACGAGCACTTGCAAATAAAGGAGAAATGCAAGCAATCGAAATAACATGATGTGGTCAGAAGCACCTACATAAGACATACATAACATAAGGTGTCTGGAGTTAGATTGGTTTCTGCTGCTAAAATGACAGGTTTTCACGATTTAAGTGACTTTGAACATGGCTTATAGTAGTTAGTGCTCATGAGATGGGCCTCAGCATTTCCAAGGTAGAGATCAAATTTGGATTTTTTGCATACAATAATCGCAACAGCATACCATGAATATAAGTAATCCAGGAAAAAACATCAGATCTCCAGCAAAGGTATGGGTGGGAAAAGATCTGGAAGAAACAGGACCACTCACAGCTGACAAGAATTGTTTCACGAAATAGACATGCAACACTGCCTCAAATCACTAGATTTCAATGTTAGGACATCAACAAGTGTCAGCATGCAAACTGTACACCAGTCCTTAGTTGATATGGGCTTTTGGAGCTGAAGGATCACTCGAGTACCTTTGAGGATTACAATGCACAAAACTATGCACCTCTCAAGCAATTGGACTTCATCCTCTTCCATTAGCCACCTAAATCCCCATACATGAACATTATTGACTAATATATAATATGGATACCTTGCAACATGCTGCAGAAAATCACTTTGCTCCATTATGGAACTGTGGGCTGCCCTGAGAGAATCATGGCATGAATTGGCTTCAGGATACCTTATACACATTAATGGAGCCCATTCCACACCATGTTGCAGCAGTTTTGAGCAAGCACATCTTTGTAACATGATACTTACATAACAAAAATTCAAGCATTTATTATTTTTACTTCAAGATATGCAACACAGATGGGACGGCGACACTAACAAGGGCACGAAACAAGAACAACTCTAACAGCATAAATATGTTAGGGCCATGCATATACGTACTCACGCAAGATGTTCTGATTCATTAGAAATTTCTCAGAAGAATGAGCTCGGTTAAATAGTAGTAGTACCACATCTGAGTACTTGAGGGAGACCAACATATTAGGTGGGTGTACCAGTTTTTCTTGTACTTCAGTGTATATGTTACTGCCAAAGCCTGAAGTGAGGCCAATTCACAATGGAGCTGGCTACTTCGCGAATCAGCCAATGTCTGAATTGTGAAAACGATTTGGACTTTGGCCATTTCGCGAAATGGCTGAAGATCCCTCGCCAAAGCTAGACATGCTGATATAAGACAGCTTGGTAGGAGCCAAAGTCCTTTGTTTCTAATTGTCAACGTGTGATGCATGTCTATGTAGCAGCTGTATTGGATTAGCTCCATGTGATGAGAGAGAGAAAAAACTGTAAAAATAATTATATGAAGATTTTTTTTTCAAATTTTCGAGGAAAAAATGATTACAGCATCGTGTTTGTGTTCTGATGGGTTGCCATAACTAATATGGACATAATTATCATGATGATGATTCCGAATCATGTCTTGTTTTCTGATTTTGGCCAGCTGAGTCAACATTTAACAAAATTGGCCAATTTTGGGCTCTGGCAGTAGCATATATATCTATAAATTATGACTATAGTATGGGTATAAACTGCTTTATTTCTATATATTTAAGTTAATTATTGTATCAAAGAAAATACATTGCATTGGAAATATATTGACATGCATTTATTTTTAACATCCTTGCAGAATTGGCAAAAAGTAATGAGGAGAGGTAAAAAAAAAAAAAGCTCAACTTGCTACAACTCTTGCCTCAATTTAAACATTCCGAAAAAAAATTGACACATGCCTGCATTGCGCTATGCACATTGGGTTTTCATCACATTGTGGCTTTAGATTGAACACAGCAGCAGCAGTGATCTATCTGTACAGTTAAACAGATGCAATTTATGTTTTGTACTTGAGTTTTATATATTTTTGTTACCGCTTGTACATATTTTGTGTTTATTAAATTGATCGTCACGCTAAGATCGTGCTGATGATTTTTTTGTGTTTTGGTGTAAAAGTAAATTGCATACATTTTATAGAAATAAAAAAAAAACAGTTATAAACTTGTGTGTGCAAAAACAATGTTCAAGTATAAACGTGACATTCCAGATCATAGTTGGCTAAAATTTTGGGTTTTCTCGGCCACACAGAAGAAAAAATGTATAGGGCCATATTCAGAATGAGAAAGATAGCTGATGAGAAGCCATTTTTTTAAAGCCAAATATACTATTTGTAGTGGAGGAAAAAGTGGCACAGCTATCTTTTATTTTTGGTGAAAAATATACTTGAAGCAAACCCCAAATGATATTAATATACAGCCCAATTCCCAACGTGAGGCCCCACACACATGGGCAGGACAATCAGGATTCATGAAAACTCATATTTAATGAAAAATTTGTATTTATATAATCTCTGAATAAAATTTTCCAATAATATAGGGCCCCATTGAGTTCACCTGTTAAGCAGTCACTGTGATACCACCATCATCGTATGGAAAGGGGGGTGTTATAATCCTCCCACCTAGCCAAGATTAGTATTATTTTGCAGGAATAAACGTAACCCTTCCCCCCCCCCCCGGAGGAAGAAAAAAATTGAAATCCTCAGAGAAAATCCTGCTTATGCAAATACCCATTAAGCCCAATAGCAAATAACAATGATTTATTAGCCATTGGGCTCAATAGGATTTTTTTTTTGGCCAACTGTCTCAGTTGAAAAACCGCTTTAGACCAGGGTGATAGATTTTTGGCTTCTTTCACATGGATAGAACCCTTTTCAAATAATAAAAACTACAATAAAACCCTCAAACAAACACTCCCCTTTAGCAAACACTTTGCTATTCATCAACGGACTCTTTGTTAGCGGAAAAAATTGGGTGGCTAGGACAAAACCTGTGGGTGTCAGTTATCAAGTTCAACTGCATATGTCACATTGATGATGATGATGTCAAAATTCATATATACATTAGATCAGTCTATTCCACCTTTGACGACCATATCTCTGCCCATGATGAATTGGTATATATACGTTTTTTGAACCTAAAGTGAAGTTTGTTTCTGTGTAGTGCTGCCACCTGTCATCTATTTTTCAAACTATGAGTGAAGTTTAATGAGTGACGATTTATACCGTTGTAGGCATGTTGTTCTCTGTAGCGAGGGTGTTTAATGGGGATATCAGCTTGCATTCATGCCTCCATCGATTGACTGAAATATAATTTTTTTGATTTTTTTGCTGTGGTCAAGTTGTTTTGGTGGCAGATGTTGTATCCACTACTGCAGCAAAAAGTACACACAACTTCAGAAAAAGAGCCAATGCATTTTCCTTGAAGGAAAGGTGTTTCACTATTCTCTTGATATTTAGGGACCAGCTTTACCACGAAGATCGTTACAATAAACCTGATTCTGAACATGTATTATTCTCTTGTGTCACACAAATCTCAGGCATTAGATTGTCACAGCGATTAGAAAACCTTACTGACACCTGACATTTTACCCTAGATGTTTTATCCTCTGTGCATTTTGCCCCTAACCATAATGAGTAACTAAGTGATACAGAGAGTGACGATATGAGTGATCAAGTGCAATTGACTGAATGAGTGACCATATAAATATTAGTGATGAAGTGAATGCGCAATTGACTGTGAGAGTACAAGTGACATATTGGATGAGTAAATGACCATACGAATGATCAAGTGGTAATTTTAGTGACCATATGAGTGCCCACACATTATCTTTGATTCATATGGTCACACACTTGGTCACTCATATATAGCCATTCACTCATAGGGTCACTCACACAGTCAAGGGGCAAAATTTCTGTAAACTCATTGAGCCATAGAGATCAATAATAAAATATAATCAGAAATGTTTAAAGCTTATAAAAAAAAACAGCGAATTTATTCAAAATTTCACACTTCCAGCATAGTAAAACTTATTTTCACATAAAATTGTGTATAATATCAACAAGACTATTCCATATGAAAAACAAGCATTTAATCAGATTTTTAAAAAAATTCATTGAATAATTAGCGCCCGTTTGCTAAAACAAACTTTCATTGACAATACCTGCTTTTCTTTGCATAATCAGATTCATCTTCAGAGAAGTTCCAAATGAAGCCAAGAAAACTTCAATATAACATGTTATTTAAATGAGAATAACAACTTATTCCTCAGCGATATACCTGAGTCTTAATTTGGGCTTTGAAAAAATTATAAAATCCCTGATCTAACTTCTACGAGGGGAAACTATCAATTTACAGTATAAAAAGTTTATGATGCCAAGGTAAAAGGCCATTACATGCACACATTTAATTCATGCAACATTCACTTTTAAAGAAGAATGAAGGCTTCACTGCTTTTATCTCTAGGACAAGATAGTTTCAGACTAAGGAACCAAGATCCATAAAAATTCTTGAATTGCAGTCGAGTCTTGATAATCTGAGGTGGATGGGACCGAGGCCACCTCAAGTTACCCAAAAAACAATAAAAAAATGCATTGAATGGTGGTTTTACGTGAAAAAAAAAGACAAGCAAAAAAGCAGTGTTAGCATCTTTTTTTAATATCTTGAATAAGATATAGATGCCATACGATGTGTTTGAAAAAATGAAGAATGGGGAAAGAGCACGAAGATGAAAGACAATTGAGAAGAGTTAGGGATGTTCATGTGGTAATTTTGGGAGGGCAAACTTGGGTCTATCACCATGGGCAATAGGACAAACATTAGAAGGCCTTCTCAACTTGAGAAAAAATGTCTGGTTTTTCAACGAAGATATTTTGTTTAAATTCTAATCCAATTAGTATGGACTCGTACAGAAATAGGTCCAGCTTGAATCATCGACTCCATATCCTGGAGCAGAGGCTTCTAGGCTGGGAACTTTGGCAGGCCCCTTAAACCAGACTTGCATGCCCTTCTAATAGTGAATTTATAGCAAGAAAAAAATTATGGTAATTGACCTGGAGCCCCATGACTGGGCTCTATTAGCTCCATTCTTGTGGTGGGGGGGGGGGAGAGCATGTCTCAAATAGTACTTAATGTTTCAAGAACTGTTTTTTCAATCACCAACTGAACTTCCTTGGCATCACTCTCATTATTTGAGTTGTTGTGATTTGGTACATAAGACTTTTGTTATCACTTTTGAAAATATATAAATATATATCAGTGTTGTTATCAAACTCTTTCTTTAAAAGAAGGTAATGTTCCTCTTGTATGTAGTACTCTTGCAAACTTTTCCATATAGTGATGAGTTAATTGAAATTAGCAACGAGTAACCAAGGGTTTAATAATAATGCTATCCATGAAAACTGGACGGGACCGAAGAAAAATGACAACTTAACCAGAGTGACGACAAACAGAGGTTCCACTGTATTTCTCTTGAATTTCTTAAACAACGGCCAGAACTGTCAACTTAGATAGCTTTCTAAGATTCTTGTAAGCTGTTGAGAACTTTTTCTTTGGCTAAAATTCATTCCAAGGCACCAGGGCTAAAGCCCTGTCGGCCTACCCCAAGGGTATCAAAGTCTTGTGTGCAACAAGTTTGGCTAGGTGTGCAGAAGACATTTTAGGGTAATCTTAATAATTAAAAAAAATAATATGATATGAAAGAAATCACTGCAATTTTATATCTTTTTTTTTCCTCTACCTTTGAAAATTTTTATTCTCATTGTGAAAGGTGCCACCAATATAAAAATCTTGAAAATCTCTGGTAAAGAATGGTAACATGACCCTCGAAACAAAATTAGCATCTTTGTAATTCACTGAAATTCTAACTAATTTGCATATCAATATCAGTAGTATCCAATAACTACGGTTGACGCTCATTTTTTTAAGAATCAGACTCCAATTAATTGTTTCAGAAATAAGAAAGAAACAAAGCAATGGCATATTGTTTGGAGCCAGAGGACTAGTTTGAAAAAAAAAATGTGTTGGTTCACAAAATCAAGCGTTGACTTCATATAGTAGGTTGGTTAACTTTAGGAGATAACAAATGCATTCATTATAATAACAATAAAAATTACAATGCAGATTTATTACAAAAATAACATGTACTTTGAACACATTTACGATCTAGTAATAGTCGTTTCTTACACTATCCTAAGTAAAAAAAACAACCTAATCTCTGAAAGCTCGTAAAATGGCTACCATGCTCAAAAGCTGTCATTAATACCCATAACTTTCAAAAATATTGTTAAAAATTGTTCAAACACTCCGTTAATATCTCATTATATTGAATCATATAAAAAAAGGTAAAATCATGTGAATATCGTTCTATGAAAGAAAAAATGTTGAGTCATGCTCTATATAATAGCGGCCCACAAGTCATACTGTAACATGGTACACTCTAAAGACATCTGTATATCTGAAATATATATTTCGGCACTTATTACCAGCTTTGTTAGACAGAATATTTGATATTTGGTGTCGAGCACTGTTGTCCTATGTCCTGAAGAATACAAAAGTTAAAATTTGCTTCTACAGCTGGTTAATTAGCATATTTATCGGCGTATATAACGCAGAGAGTTACGTTTCAATGTGTAAAACGAGTGCGGCTGCACTGGGCTCCATGTTCTCACTAATAGTACTAAAAAATCATTTTCTTTGTAATACTGCATTTTGGGTATAAAAATATTTCTGATACTAAGTAGGTAATATATTATGAATCAGCAAAAACTGATTGTCCAGTGCATAGCTGCCAACCTAATAGAATGAAAATTGGTGAGATATTCGCGCAGATACGTATTGTATGCAAAACATTAGAGACCAATATAAAAGGGATTTTCGTTATCAAGGTAGGAATCCTGTCCCCCCCCCCCCATCTAAAATGAAGTGATAAAAAATTCTGATAATGATCTAAAACTGCATCATGATACAAGGTGTCAGAGAAAGAAGATCTTATTCTAAACATAAATAACAAAAATACAAAAAGGTGTAATGAAATTGAGTTTGCGGCAAAAGAATGAAGAAATCTAACATTTTTTGTTAGTACCAATTACCTGAGGTAGATGGCGCTAGTTTCTCGGCAGCTGTAATAAGAAATGAAAATGGATCGTGCAGGAGAAAGCACAGTGTATACTGTGATTAGTGGAAACAAAATCACCAAAAACCATACATAAAAAAACTTTCACTTGCCAAAGAACTTTCACTTTATACCAAAGAAATCCACCAAGTATGCCTTCAATTTATGCACGGATGCAGAAGTTTTAAGACAGGAAATGATGAGTATGTAAAAAATTATGGCTCTCCATCGACATCTGAAGAAATCGCTGAGCAAATCAGAGACGAATTTCAGTGGAAAACATGAACGAGACAGCCTCAAACTTTATTTTTGGTGTGGTCTTTTACACGACACTGTCATTGGTCCATTCTTCTTTGTGGAGGAAACAATCAATGGTGATGTGTATCAGGATATTCTTGAGTTGTATGTTATTCTACAATTGCAGCATGTACAGCCAAACGGTTTTGTTCTTTTTTTTTTTGTCAGCAGGAGCTTGCTCCACCTCATTGGACACATACTGTGCGTGAATTACATGATGGATTTAATGATGGAAGACCAATACCTTGACCTCAGTGATGGGCCAACACTCCACTGGATTTCTTTTTGTGGGGTTATGTTAAAGACATTGTTTATCAAACATCTGTTTCTGATATTTTCGTTTTAAAGGAGTATTACTGATACAATCAGTAATAATCCTTTAAAACAGTATCAATATACAATCAGTAATACTCACCGTTAAACTGCAAATGTTTAAAAAAAGATACTTGGGTAGAAATCAAGAAATTTACATATTCAACATTTCTTGTGTCTTTAAACTTCTATGCATTCATGTAAAAATTAAAGGCATGTTTGGTGGATTTCTATGACACATCAGACAAAACTTTCTTGGCATGGTTTTCGCTGATTTTGTTACCTACCTACACACTGCGCTTTCTCCCATGCAGTCTACATTTTTGTTTCTTATTACAGCTGCCGAGAAACTAGCACAGTCTACCTCAGGCAATTGCTATGAAAAAAAAACTGTTCGATTTCTTCATTCTTTTCTCGCAAACTGCATTTTATTTCAACTTTTGTTTTTTTATATTAATGTCTAGAATAATAAAGATCTTTCTCAGACATTCTATATATGTATATTAGAAATTCAGGGGCAAAAAAAGATCTAAATGGGAAGAATAAAGATAAATTGACCAAAACCGCATATTGGCTAAAAAAATTGAGAGCATAACTCACATGTTGGCCAGTCATAGAAAAGACGAGATATCATACCAGTCATTGCCAACAGTGAGTTAAATTACCTATCAGTAACAATGCTCTCAACAACACTCAAATGAAAATCACCATCGTGGCTGAAGCTGAACATGGAAAACCAGATGCACCTGGGTTTTCATCACTTATATAATTATGAACCTTACTCTCTGTCATGCCTGAAAACAGGAGAGATGGTCACAAAACACACATGCACACACTATTTCCCAGGAAGCGGAATATGTGAAAAAAACTATGATGTATGTCGCAGCACAATCTCAGAGAATTTTCAGAAAAGAATTCCTCTGTGTAGAAAACAAAATGATGAGAATTTTTACCACAGATTATTTTTAGTCATCTGAGGGCTTATTGTAGAATAATGCAAAACATTTTGCTATGGGAGTTGTACTGCTGATTTGACTGTTGAGTGGCCAAATCGTCCTAGGCTTTTTGGTGAATTCCACCTTTTCGTCATAGAAATGAGGCTTTTTTAAGCGATTTAGCACAATGGTGATAACTAACATCCCGCATATCCCCAAAGCAAAACATGCAAAAATTTGCACCATACATCACAGAACAATCAGTGCTACTGCTGAACAATCTGGAAGAATTTTTAAAAAAATATGGAAAACATTATTGAGAGAATTCTTACCACAGAATATTTCCAGTCAGCCAAGGGCACATTACAGAACAATGCAAAACATTCTGCTTTAGGGCTCTATGTGATGTCATTGCTTTTGAAGTAGGGGAAACAGTCAACAGACTTTTCCAGGTAAATTCTTTATAGGAACAATTTTTCCATAAAAAAAATAATGATTTCTTGTAATTATGGTGAGAATTCAGTGAGTTTTTCGGGAGATCAAGTAGAAATTTAGGAGACTTGGCAGCTATGGCAGTGAAGCAGTTTCGTGATTTTTCTTGCACCAGGCTCCTTGTCCAGAGTGGTTTAGTAATAGGTCTGAGAAACAAGATTTGTTTTATAAGCTAGTGCAAGGAATTTGATTCAGTGTACATAAAAGAGAGGTGTGTCCAATAACCCGCAAATACAATAATTAACTATGATTGGTACATGCAACATATACTTTGGTCTTTCCAAAACATGGGTACAAAATTGATGTGTCTTGATGCACATCTCATTCGACCAAATGAAATCAAGCTGCTTCTATAAATCATATATAACTTGTACCACAATTTTTCTGATTCAGGATTTATGAAAAAAAAAACATCACAAAGACTTAAATAATTAAAATCACCTGCAATAATCCATTTGATTCAATCATTTCTATCCCAAAACAATAACAGAAATAGCTTTTTGAGTATTTGTGTTCGTGACATTAAGCTGTGAACATTATCTATGGCATTCATTCCTCGACCAGAAACTTTTGAAACGAAGCATCATCAAGAATTAGCATCGCATTCAACAGCAGCTTTTTTCCCTTCACTGCTTATACTACCGCTGTGGTATTTTTGAGCTGTCCTATTGAAAGCATCTATTATGGCTTTCCTGGGGATAAAAGAACATTTTGAAAAAATTATTTTCCGGTGCAATAAACCCCCAATATTTTGTTTCACACATTATGCTGATCAATCAAGAATAATTATCCATTGAGCACTAGAAGGACCAACATTTTGTTCTGCCTAGAAGGACTGATACCAGTCGAAACGACCAGATGTGGATTTTCATTATGAAATCTCAATTTTCATTTTTTTTTAATGTAGGTATGAGTGTAGATAAGCAATAGGATATATTACCAGAGTTTTTCAAATACATTTTATAATCAAATTTTATTTTTAACGTTCCAGAAACACACATACTGTATCTACTTTTTGACAGTGTTTAAATGATTTTTAATGATTCTTTTTGATGAGAATAGGTTTTCCAAATCATCTGACGATACTGGGTGCATTCCCAAAAAAAAGTTGCTTGATGAAATTGTTTAAAAGCTTATTTCTCAGGAAGTATTCAAAATATGTGAGTGTTTCTGATGTCTGCTCTGGTAGATCTCTTTAACCCTTTCCGACTCAGTGTGCCGAGACTGGGCACACCTAAAAATTCTTTTTTCAAACACTGAAAATGAATGATAAATAAAATGAAAATTTGTTTTTACGGATTACTTTGAACCTTCTTCATCAACACTAGATCACAGCACCACACAAGCCGATCGAGCACACTAATCTCTTTATTCTGTATAAGTTTTAACTTTTTACATTCAAAGTAGTGGTTCCAAACCAGTGCTCTCCCTTGGGGCTCCGTGGCCACTCAAATGGGAAAAAAACAGTAAATTAAAAAAATTATTATAAATATTTTTAATAATAAAAATAAATCAGTAAATTTGGTGAATAAATAAAAAATAGGGCTATGTCATAGAAATCTTTTACTGAAAAGGACTCAGTGAGTCAAAAAATGTTGAGAAACGCTGAACTTGAGAATCAATTTCTCATTTAGTATTTTTTGTTTGATATATGTTTCATTCAACATTGCATATTCATGCATGATGATAGGATCTAAATGCTCAGTTTCAGTGGAGAGGATTCAATTCCAGGAGCGTCTAGGAAGATCATACCCATGGTGCTTGGTTTGAGCTTCAAGTTAAAAAATTCTAATTTTTTAATAAATTCTGGTGTGCTAAGATGCATGCCAAAAATACCAGGGGTGTTTGATCACCCATGGCTCCAATGCAACAGTTTTACCAATAACGCTATAAAACCAGATCTCTAATGTAAGAAGTTTAAAAATCTTCCACATTTAAAGAAAAACGAGTCTTGTTTTAATACGAGAAACAAATAAGATATCAAATATTTGTTTCTCAGACAAAAATCTCTACCTACTGTAATGACTAACATTCAACATAGACGGCCCCTAATCTCCATATACCACATTGTCTTTGTTATCAAATAACTAAAAACCTGTTTGTGCAAGCATGTAAAAAAAATAATCTATAACTAGAATAATCTTTTCCTCTCTTCACTAAAACAAGGTTTCCACTTTTGGCGGACTTGCATTAGGGAGGAAAAAATTTATTTTATTGAAAGGAGCAAGAACAAAAACACTACAGAGGTTAGTCATTAAATGAAATGTCCTACATTTGTATTATATTTGGCAATATTTCGATATGTTTTTTTTTTTAATTTGAGAAAGTTATACAAATTTTGTTGACAAGATTTGGTGGAAAAGTAGGATAAAACCTAGAAAGTATGAAACCCAAGACAAGTGGGAGCCCTGCATTAGAAACACATTTTATGCATACAGATTTTTTAGGCATTGAAAACTCTCATAGCTTGTTTTGTTATTACATAGTGGCATCTGACATTGTTGCTTTTTTCCCTGCCAGTAGTGCTTGTTGTTGTTGTTAGAAAAATTCTGACTCCTGAACAAATGAAGGTGTTTAAGCTGTTTAGCTGATTTCAACAAGAACAAAATTAACTTTCCCACTTTAATTTTTTTCCACAAATTAACCAAGCATTTCTTGAGACTACATTGAATGTTGTGGAAAATGCTCACTTGCAAATGGAGGATATGGGTTTTGGAATTCTTTCCAGCCATCTGATCAACACTATACTTCATTTTGTCGTAAAACTTGATGGTTTCAGAAATTGTTTCTCATTTTGAGAATATATATTTCAATTTTGTAATTAGTTGATCATTAAGGATGCTTTCAATTAGCCGAAGTGGGCATATCTACATTAGTAGAAATTTGATGCCACAATTCAACTAAAAATTTGTTTTGCCATGAAAATGCCTAGAATGTTACCAGTCAAATTGACTGGTGATGGTCTTTCTAGGTATGACTAAATATATCTTGGCAAATTTTTCTTTTAAATTTATCACAGTTGGACAGCGTAATATTTAAGCATTCTTAGGAAAAGTCATGAAATTTCAACATTATAATGATTGTTCTTGGTTCATTGGGAAAAATTGAGTGATAAGATCAAAAACAGCCAAAATGACGGCATGGTCCTTCTAGTGTAGAGTGAGGGACAGCTCTTACCTGAAAACTCCTTGGTTGAACAAGAATGCTGCAATGTGTCCTGAGTCAATATATCTGATTTCACAACCTGGCCAAAGTTCTGCTATCGATTTGATGCCTTCGATGGGAACATACGCATCATGCTTAGCGGTCACTACAATTGACAAGGATGGATCGACAGGTGTTGAGAAATTGCCAAGGTGAGTACATTCATCCATCATGCCCCTCATGAAATCCAAAGCCTCGACCCTCAAACGATCTTTTGCTAGAGCTTTTGGAGAAAGTGAAGGATTGCTTCCAGACACTGAGCTAACATCTCTAGAAATATTTTTACCGGGTGTGATAGCTTTAGGTCGTTTCTCTAGATGACCAGAAGCTTGTATGTGATCAGATATTGTTGATGAATTTGTTAAAGACTGTGAAACATCATCCATGGTGGTGGTTCTCTCCTCGGCTGCTAGCCTGTTCATGTGTTCTAGACTGGTAGGATATGTGCGTGAAAAATGAACACCTGCATGAAAGGCATCGCTCTGGAAATAGAAATGAAATTTGTAAAAGTTTTCTTGCTATCAAGTCCACAGTATTTGTCATCTTGCTTTTCAAGAAGTAAAATTACTGTATGATAATTTTAAAAGCTTGCATTAATCAAGAACTTTAAAAAATGTATTGTTGAAAATGATCAGACAAAAAATTACCTCTTGATCTAGAGAGTGGACCATGCGTCTAATTTCCTCCTGGTACACGTGGTCAGTCGAATACTGATTTTGAAGAAGTGGCCAGGCTACAGCTTCACTCAGCACACCCTGAAATATGTGGATAAATAATCATAAAAACTATCCTGAAATTCTCTATATTGACCAACTTTTGAGGTAAATATTATTTCAGTTCCTGAATTTCTGAGATAAAGCTAAAAAATATGATTCAAGCTGTAACTTCAAAATTCTAACCCAGTAGACCTGCTGGAAGAATCTTTGGGTTCCTTGAGGTCACAAAGTGTATGTTTTTTTTTAATGTTTATATGTTTCTATGTATATGTTTGTGTCTGTACATGTATGTGTTCTGTTATATTGAGAAAAAAACGATATGAGTTGTTTAAATGACACATAGACAGAGCTAACAGCAACTCAATTTTTTGCTGAGGCGATCACGAATTTACTAAACCACACATCCACCTTGGCCACATTCCTCTAGGGAACTTTGAATGAATTGGTACATGTTGTGAACCTAATGTAAACTTTGTTTCTATGTAATGCATGTTGTGTGTAGAGCTGCTACCTGCCATCAATTTTTCTAACTATGAGTGAAATGTAATGATTGAATATTTTACCATTGTATGCCTGTTGCTCTCTGTGGTGAGACTTTTTAACAGACAGATCGGCTCGCATTCGCTCTTTGAAGTTGGGAACCACAGAAAACCAACTTCAGCTGACCACCACTGTGGCGACGGGTTCTTGGGATGAGAGTCCGTCGGTGATGAAGAAGTAGCAGCACTGTACTGTTTGTTCTTTTCAGTAAGATTAAGTAAAGTACTAACTTCTATTTCTCGTTAAACCAAAAGTATTATTCAAGAGCAATGGAAATTTATATGTTTAAAAGTTAACAGGGAAAGTGCCATGCAACCTTTTGCAGTTATAGCTGAATGTGTTTCAGTTGCTGTCCATAGAGTGTCATCGAAAATGGAATCTTCTGAGGTGTGTTGTCAAAATACCAATGCTGTTAGAGCAAAAAAGGTAAGAAGGAAAAAAATAATCAAGTTATATGAAGAATTTGTTTTCCTAATTTGGCTGGGCACACACCGGTTAGACAAGACACATTTAGACAAGCCTAGTCTTTGTTTTTCATGTTGATTTGTATGACACCAATGTTTCAATTTGTATGATTAACTGGTGTGCATTGCACCGTACAAATGAACATGAACACTAATGACTAAGCTTGTCGAAAGTAGTCTAGTTTAATCTGTGTGTGTCCAGCCTTAAAGTTATTGACAGAAAAAAAAGAGATGAACAGTGTTCTCTCCAAGCTGTGCATGTGCACAGATATTTGTGTGGCTAGAAATGCTTCTGTGTATGAAGAGTTTTGGCGGTGCAGAAGAAAATTCACTATTTTGTACATAGATTTTTTTTGTCACTATATGCAAATGTGTCCCCACAATTGAAAAAAAATGTTGGAGGGCAGATTGTAGAGTTGAATGCATACAACAACTCAATACCAATTTACTGTCAGGCATCAGTGAACAAAGTAAGTTATGAATCCTTTTGTGAAGTAACTATTATTTAAACAAAAAAAAATAATTAGTTTTAAACAAAGCTAAAGAGATCTCATGACTGCATATAGAATAATTCTATGCTCAGATTGCAAAATATTGTCACTTTCTAAAAATTTCATGATGGCAAATTTGTAAACAATATTCTGCCAAAATATGATACTGAGGTTTTTTGACTCACTACAATCTGCCTCCATTGTTTTCTCATAAAGTGAAACAACCACCATCCAAATTTTCATGGAGACTCCAGAATGCGAACAACTTAATTTTTTGGGAAAAGTGACTTTTTACCATCTGAGCACAAAATTGATGCTTTCTAGGTTTTGAGGGGAAAAAAAATTGTCTAACCTTCGTGAACACGTGAGAAGCTGTACTCCATGATAAACATGGGATAATTGATAAAGGTTTGTGCCAATTACTGCCAGCAAGAGAAGCCATCTATTAAGATTAAGATTCAAGATAGAAAAAAAAAATTCAATTTAACATGTGATATTTGAACATCAGAAAAACACAATCGTAATTCTACACACACACACACAATGCACAATAAATTCTGAAATAAGTAAAAATCATTATAGCAGAACATAATATTATAAACAGAATCAAGAGTTCAATCTTTTTAAAAGTTTAGATATATTCAAACATTATCATTATTAAATCCCTAGATATGAGTAGTCACTTTGGAATTCCCCACTTGTTAGCTAAATGATGAATCACATATGAATTAGTTTCAATAATAGATTGCTAACAATACAAATCACTGCTGTTTATCAAAAAATAAATAAAATAGAACAAACTCAAATGGGCATGTAAGATTGAAATGCAGGATTTATTATTTATATTACTAGGGCTACGATTTTTATGACCTAAAAACTGACAAAATATGCTCCATAAAAAATATATTTATGCACAAAAAAAACTAAAAATATACCATAAAATATGCTTTTATAAATAGGCTGATCATATTTCCTCGAGCAAATTACAGAAAAGTGCCAATTATTGTCAAAAATGATGCCAAAGGTTCGCAAATAAAACTGCTTATCATTGCTAGTATTGCCAAAAAATCGCCAGTCACTGCCAAAAGCAATGTTAAAGGTAAGTAAAATTGCTGATTATTGCTAAAATCGCTGATTGCGGGAAATGAAGTTAGGGGAAGAGAGAGCTTGGAGAAAAAATCTCTATTGTTATGCTTGAAATAGACGAAATAATGCTCCAAAAAATATGAAAATATGCCTTAAATTCTTAAAATTGTCAAAATTACACTAAAATTACTGAAAATCATGAAAAAATGCTGTACTGTGTAAAAGTAGTGAAATATGCAAAATGCTTAAAAATATACAGTCAAAGAAATCCTAGCTATTATTACTATCTAGAAATTATAAAGGTTACTTACATGTCCACCCATAGATATTCCAGAAATTCCTAACGGTCCGAAACCTTGTTTTTCACACCAATGGAACAGTACAAGAGACTCAAGGATAAGGCAGCCTCCCATCACAAAAATATCAGACACATTATGCAAACTGGATCGTCTAAAAAAATTTAATCATTTATCAAATAGATTGCAGTGGTGAAAATGTACATCCTAAAAACTAATTTTGGTTGCATCTAAAATGGAATTATATCTTGAATGAGAGAACATACCTGCCTCAAAATTATGCACAAAAATAATCAATAAAATTTTAAGGAATGACAAAGTGAACGACTGAAAATACTACCACCTGATATGTCGCAAAATTACACCTACAAACTTTGAGGGATAGTAGAGAACATATAGATAGACCATATTCACACAGAAACGTGCGCAAATGGAAGGTGCGACGGAAGACTCCAAATATATGTTGTACCACTATGCATCTCTGTTGGTAAGAGTTAATCTTTTGTGGTCCTATGTGAAAGTAGACTTGACAAATGAATCAATGACAATTGACAAACTCAAAAAAATGATACTTCATTTTTATGATGGCCCCAACAATTAAAGGAAGGTCACTGTGAATTTGGCTTCTGGGTAAAACTATTGAAAAAAAAGCAATGGAAAAATTCAGAGGCTTTCTTTATTGACAGAGGGAGCGCTACAAAGTACAAACTGTGCCAATGAAGTATCAAAAAAGCCTCTGGACCACTAAGGGTTAACTTCGAGCATCTGTTGCGATATCATTTTATTTAACATGTAAAATTGATCTATTATACTAGTTTCAATAAAGTTTTCTCACAACTGACTACCTTATCACACATTTCTGTATTGTTTACTATTCTAAATTTTGCTCATGGCATCAGTCATATACATGATCCATTTACATGTTTATATGCTGTGTAAAAGATATGAATGTTGCAGCAGGAAAAAAAATTGTCCTTTAAAAGCAAAAGCCTTCAACCTTTTCTCAGTCACGAGCACTGTCTGTATCATTACCAAAAGAAGAGTACCCTTACAGCAAGTTTAGCTTATGAATGCATGAAATCAAGATTATTTAAATCCTTGAATGGTGTTTTATTGGAATGAATCAATGGTGCTTAATTTGAACGTTGATCGGGTGCTTGTGAGCATGAAATCAGACACAAACATCAAGCTCTGGGCACTTCAGGAAGATATTTGTGGTGCTCGCGAGCAATGGGTTGAAGATGCTTGTTTTAAAGGAACATTATAGTAAATGAGTTTCATTTGAAAACTTACTTTTGAGTTTTTGGTTTCCTTGAGCCATGTAACAAATGTTAAAGAAGTCTCTAATGAATTATAAAATACTATTATAAATGATAACCAAAACAAAAAAAAGTTAAAATTACGTGCTACTGATATTTCGGATTCCACTAGACTTAACCTATGAATGCATTATACAAAACATCTGAAAGGATATAGAAAGGGTTTTCCAACAGAATGGAGCCGATTCCAGCTTCTTTCAGCAGTGGTCTGGCCATAAGCACTCTTCTTCTCCAGTAAAACTATGAAAATGAAACACAGAAATATCTATGAACACCACATTTATACAATTGTAGATGAGCACAAGGCATGGGCAGTGCGAAAAAAAAAAATGTTTGAAATGATGCATTAACATGTTCACCATACTTTATCAGATGAAATCTGGAATTTAACTATTGTTTTATTGAAGTTTACAAATTAATATTTGTCAAAAAGTGTTTGATTTATGCTCAATAGCAATTCTGAACAGTTGAAATGCCATTAACTTAATTGATAAATATTTGAAAGCTATGATTATGACTATGTCTAATTTCTGTAAGATCATATTTTTCACACCAAAAATTATATTTGATAATTGCTGCATCAGTTTAACTGCAG
Source organism: Pholcus phalangioides (assembly GCF_987345545.1). Taxonomy (NCBI): domain Eukaryota; kingdom Metazoa; phylum Arthropoda; class Arachnida; order Araneae; family Pholcidae; genus Pholcus; species Pholcus phalangioides. The sequence goes on along the minus strand of NW_028301596.1, from coordinate 38,109,665 downwards.
CAAGCCTCCATAACTCTTAGTTTTTGATGCAACAATTCCTTATGTTAAACGTTTGAACAAGGCAAGCCAATAAATATACAGCTACTAATAACAATAATTGAAAAGCTACTTTCGGAAATAATTCAGTAAAATGGGCTGTACAGAGATTGCAATCTATTGCAATTAACAGGGTAGCAAAGTGGCACACTCGGTTCAACTTGAGCATTGATGTTGCGCGCATAATGTCAGCTTGAACCGACTCCAGTCATGACCTCCTATATATAAAGTGCATAGCAAATGAGGGGGGGGGGGTGGCATTTTACTGGTGAACCGTTGATCCTACAAGCATACTTCCAATAGAAAGAAGTTTCCAAACAATGGGTAGTACTCTGATATGTCATTCATGTTTCAAGTGGTCGTATAGTTATTAAAATGAAAAAAATAACTTTTTGTATGGACACTCTGTCCTCAAAAACACAATTGGAAAGTTGTTGCCCTGACTCTCCTGATGTCAACAAAAAAAAAATTACATGTTTCTAAGTGCAATATTCACTGAGATATTCAAATTCTAAAACCAGTGGAAAGTTGGGAAAACAGCTTTAAATGTGGAAAAACTGTTTTACCTGCATTTAACGCTGTTTTTAGAATTTGAATATCTCTGTGTATATTGGGTTTGAAAACATGAATTTTTTTTTTTTGGCATCAGGAGAGCAACTTTCTAATTGGGTTTTCAGGCACACGGGGACTATATAAAAAAGTTAATTTTTTTAATTTTAATAACTATTCAACCTCTTACAACATGAATGAACTACATATTACCTGAATACTTTTTCTAATTGGAAGTATGCATCTAGGACCAACGGTTTGTCAATGAGTCATACACCTTGTTACCTATGCACCCTGTATGTGTAATCTTGGTGGTCATGCTACAGTGCAACATGAAATAGCCCTTTATAGCCCTGGGTGCCATGTGCGGTTAAGTGGTAGCAATAGTAAAAGTAGTTAGTGGTATGAATATTGTCAGCATAATAATGATGGTTAACATAATTTTCGGGGGTTGGTAAGTTCTTGCAGGAGTGGAAAAAACCATGGTAAAAACTGCCCAAGCAAAAATAGTTTTTGCTATAATTTTGCCAGTAGCAAAATTTCATAGAAACAAAAAAATTAGATGTATCTGTCTCAAATTTTATGAATAAATAATTATAAAACCAATTTTTTATAACAAATCTGGGTGATGCATATTTTATTTGGATAAAGCAATCCATAGCTCATTTTATATACTTTATAATCAATTTTTAGTGATGAGAAATTAAATAATAATGAGACTAACATGGTCGCCTGTTCCAGCTAGATGTAGGCACACTGGTCGAAGAGGTTCGCAAGGCCACACTTTTGGCAGGATCATCTGAAATCTATAAAAGAGGAAGGGGGGGGGGGAACTTTTTATTATTTTGCTAATCACAGATTCTTCACATTCAAAACAAAATAAAACTTACCATGTTTACTCAAATTCAACGCAACCTCAAATCTAACATTCACTTTATTCAGCAGCTGTGAAAATGCATATTATTTCTTGATGGTAGCACAGATTCTAATATGCACTGATATAAGCAGAAGTTTGGTGTTTGAGATTAAAAGTTGGTGTATGATTCGGGAGAACATAGAAGCTTAACTCACAATTTCAGTTAAATCAAGTTAGATGTAGAACCAAAAATTTACAACTACCACGATTTTTAATATGACAACATTGACTAATTTGGGATTAATAACACCGGTCTACAAAAAAATATTTTTCCCGTTTTGATAACTGATTTTTATGTTATTTTCAGTGCTGATTTAGAAAAGGTGATCAATTTTTTTTTCCCATCACGTAATGTTTTTTTACAAAACCATATAATATTTCGGGGGAAATAACTCAAATCCAAATATTTTGGCATTTTTATTTTACCACCTCATGAATACATACTTCACATTCATATCTTAGCTGTATTTAGATCCTAAAACAATGAAATATCTTTGGCAATTATTTACTTTAGAGGTTTTCTGTTAATGGACTGACAAACTCAGAGGGTTGTTAGTAGACATCAAGAGCAAAAATAAACACAAGAGACAAAAATTGCAATGGAACATGGTGTCGCAAACCACGTTGAGAGGGTGAAGATAGCGAAAAATGCATGCAGGTTTCGACGTCCCGATGGAATGACAAAAAGCACAACAATAACTACAAAAAGATTTATTTGATTAATTATTACAAGTGTTGCTGGAAGTGGCAGCCACTGACATCATTGCACAGTCAACAATGACGTAAAAACGATTCCCAGACACAAGCGAAGATACCAGTTATGTTTTTGATGTCTGCCGCAGCGACGACAATCTGAACTATGAGATCCTCCGGTGTGTCCACAGGCATTGTATAAACGAATGATTTAAGGTGACCCCATAGGAAAAATTCACATGGATTGAGATCCGGCGAACGTGGAGGCCAAGCAATGCATTCTATGCATAATCCACCTCCTTGGGTATGTAACATCGAGGTGATTACGCACGGAAAAAATGTGCAGGGACATCATCATGCATGAACCACATGCCTTGCTGCACTGCAGCTGGCCATCTGCTCGACCGTAAATCAGATGCATATCAGCATATTCCTCGTTCGTGTAGTCAGCCATCATGACACTCATCGAAACAGACAACTAACTGCTACACGTGTAACTACTCCACAATAGCACTAATTTATGTTGTCTGTAGCGCGTGATCCTATCCCAGTGCATGCGTTTCGCGATGCTGATTGCAAAACCCACGAACGCATTCAAGTAATCAACCGACATCCACCTTTCGTCTCCTCTGGACTCGGAGCCTGCATGCATTTTTTGCAATTTTCACCCTCGTGACATGGTTTGCGACACCATGTTCCGTTGCAATTTTTGTTCCTCTTGATGCCAACTAAAAACCCTCTGAGTTTGTCTATTCATTAACAGATCACCCTGTATTTATTCCTAAAGCACAAATTTCAATATAATTTGTATTGTCATTGAAATTCAATTTTCACTTTAACTAAAAAAAAAAAACGCATCAGGAAAATTCACCAACCAACAATTCACCAAATGGAAAATTCGCAGACATCGGTTCAACATGAATGAATGAATGATTAAGTGAGCAAGTGAATAAATGATCGAGTACACAAATCAAAGAGTGAGTGAGCAAATGATTGAAAAAAAATGAATGAGCAAAACTGGCCTATCACTAAAGCTAGCTCACTCTCGCTCACCAGGTCACTTAGTCAATTCTATCATTCATTCAATTCTAGCTCATTCTATCATTCACTACTCACTGGGTTGCTCCCCCGTCACTGCCTTACTAGGAACTCATTATATCACTCACTCACTAGGTTGCTTACTTACTCCCTAGGTCACTCACTCAAAATGTTGCTCACTAACTCACCAGGTGGCTCACTCTGTTACATGTGCTCAATCACCAAGTTATTCACTTACTGACTAGGTTACTCATTTTGTCACTCACTAAATCACTCGGTCTTCCACTGGGTCACTCACCATGACACTCACTCACTAAGTTGCCAATTCACTCACTAGGTCACTTACTCTATTGCTTTTTTGCTCACTGCGCCACTCACTTATTAACACTAACCATCTGTCACTCACTCACTAACTACTGTATCATTTACTGACTCGCTCGCTTGCTCACTCACTCATGTCGAACTGTTGTCAGTGAATTTTTCCAGTGGAGATTTTCAATCGGTGAATTTTCCTAGTGGTGAATTGCATGACTGTGAATTGTTGCCATACATTTTTGGGGGTGAATTTTCTGTAAACCCTCAAAAAGAAGAGAGCATTCCCCCCCCCCCCCCCAGCATCAAAGGTGAAGTCGACTGATCTAATGTACATATGTATATATGAATTGACATCATCATCATCGTGTTCCCCCCCCCAGCAATAATGACCATGCCCCCCAGACTTCCAAGTCTATCGCCGCCTATGGATCACAGCACACAGTTTTAATGCGATTTGTATGCTGCTTATGTATTGCCACAGAAATTTAATTTTCACTTTATCTCCACAACTAGATACGATGGAAATTTTTCAATTATCTTTCCAGTAATTAGCATACAAAAACTGCAAGAAATGCTAATTATTTTTGAGAAAGTATTTTTTCATCACAGACCTGTGTAATCAATTGAATATTTGCTTACCGTGCAGTTTGGCATTCTTCTGGAACAACCTCTGGTAAATGATCTACAAAGGGACTCATAAAATGGCCATCAAATATTTCATAGTGAGGATGACTTTCAACCTATCAAAATACGGATACAATTATAATGAAACAAGATTAAAATTTTTACAAGATGCATTATTACATGAAGAAACATTTTTTTAACAAGAAATCTGTGAAAATGTAGATTAAGATATGTTACTTGCCTTGTCAATTATAATAGGATGATCAGGAGAAACCAGATGCTGGCATGTCTCTCTATTCGAAATTACTTTTCGGAAAGCAAAGAGCCTACAAAACAAAATGAATATTGCGTTAGATCGAGTGCACCAACTCCTGCCAATTTGAGGAATTTATCCGGCTCATGAAGCAATTTTGCAAAAATATGAACTTATTTAAAGATATGCTTTACGACATGCATGTAATGAAATGTGATAGAATAGACTTCTATAATGACTTACTGATTTTGACATAACTGCACAGAAAATACCTCAGAGCCAATCGGTTTTGGCAGTGTTTTCATTGATATTTGGCCTATACAGATGATCCCTCCACCATTGTTGCATCGAAAAAATTGATGTTATATCAAATAGTCATTACATCAAAAGGGAAATATGTAGGATAGTTGTTATGAGAAACATTAGGGCAGCTCCCTTAAAGATGTCCTGAGACAGATGCTGCTACACCAGGGCCTGTGGTTTAGAAAAGGGGGAATTCCGCACTTACGGTAGCAGTCAAATATATATATATTTTTTGTAGTAAACAAGATCTATAATCTTCAAGTGATTTGATTCTACTACTTTGTCGCACACCAACTTTGGTAATATCGCCATACAACAATCTCCTACCGATGGAGTTTGGTGGGAAGTGAAGGCGCCATCCAATGGAGGTCACCCCAAGCTACATAAAAAGTGTTGTGAGTTTGATACCGGGTTCGTCCTTGTCAGAAACTTTCCTGACACAGGGGTACAACAGAAACGGCAACGTGGCCACAGAAAAATATTGCTAATGCAGGGAATCCCCATCAAGAGGTTAGCATACCAACCTCTTAATGAGTATTAAAAAAAGGCTGCCATTCAGATTCTGCAATAAATTGCAGGTCCCAGTCTAACCATCCCTCATGTGCAGAAAATGACAGTGGTGCGACAAAAACAATCAAACTATCAATTCCAAATTTTCATTAGTTTCGGGTCATTAAGTGCTAATTATCATTCGTTTTTAACTTATTTATTTCATCTATTTAAGATTTTATTCAGAGCTAAAAATTTTCATTGATTCAAAATTTTTGCCTTAATTTGCATTACCTTTCGCATCTTCTAAGTATACCCTACCTACCGTTTTTTCCAGTATGTTGCATTCAGCAACTTTGTTGAAATATCTCGTTTAAGATTTATTTGTCTCGGGTTTTACATTGATATTTTTAATTTTTTGCATACTAGTTGTTTTTGTTTTGATCCAACAACAGTGTTTTTATTGGTCCAGAGACAGTTTTTGACCGAACTTAGGGGATTTTTTTTTGGTCCTGACCATTCATAGTATTATTTAAAAGGGAGAGAGAAAGAGTCCTAGTTATTATTATTTTGAATCAGGTATCTGGTCTAAGGACGATATATTTTTAATCACAATCTCTTACTTAATCTAAAATGTTATATATTTTTAATCTTGATCCCTTATTTGGTCTAAGAATGTTGTTTTGTTATCGTTTTTGTCATTCATTTTTACGGCTACAGTATTAACTCCTTTTTGGCGGCAATGTGTTGGCTTTTTTTTCCTTTGGCAAGAAAGATGACCGAAATCACGACTCTGTTCCACTTTTAGCAAATTTCCCATGCTTTCGAACATTTTTCTCGGTAAAGAAAAAAAAAGTCACCAGCACATTGCCAAAAAAGGGATAATATTATGGCTGACTTAATTCAAGGCCAATGAAGAGATCATGTGGCTTTATCAGTCTAATCCTCAGACAAGGCCAACTCAATGTGTTTGTTCACATTCCGTTTGACTTGCTGAGGATGAACATAGAGAATATATCCATATGCGAAGAGAATATATTTCCTTGGTCGAACAGATAGAGCGACGTGATCTCAAGCTTTGTGTTGAGTCGGCTGTGATTACAGCTGTTCCAAGGGGAAAAAGGGGTCAAATTACTTATTTTTTTTCCAACCAACCTCTTAGAACTCTGACAATGACAAAGAGAAACAATGATGTAATTTAAGGAACAGTGAACACGAAATAACAAAAATTACCTCTTCAAATTCTCTGGTTTACCCCAACCTTTATTGAAAAACGTAGTGTGGATCAAGCTTCTGTACACCGTGTCTAGTTTGCTAAGTGATGGCATAACGAGATGATCTCAAATCACCTAATTTTATACAGCCTAATAACGATAAAAGAGATCAGAGAAAATCAATCAAATCCTTGCTGATGATACACAGAAAACACAGGATCTAATGTGAAAAATGATCTATGTTTTCCTCACAGAAAACATAGGACTAAATTTCATAATCAGTGATTCTTATGGAACCTTAATCAATAACTATAATCATTAATGATTATTTCAACTTACAATTTATACCCTCATTTTGTAATTATTCACTATTTTAAATGAGGATGTAAACAGGGCCGCAACTAGGGGGGGATCGGGCGGGTCTGGTGCCCCGGGCGCCGAATCAAAGGAGGCGCAAATTTCACCTTCTAACCTCTCTTTCCTCATTATGAGGGGCGCCAAAGTACATGCTTGCCCAGCTGCCAGTTGCGGCCCTGGATACGAATCACTACTTATAGAAAACATACTTCAAGTATTATAAGAATAATTAATCTATAATGTCTATAACTAAACCATCAATGATAATATTCAGAACAAAATTAAACTATAATTAGCTGTAGAACCTTCACCGGGTTGTGGTAACGTGAACAGCACATGGATGGGATATTGATGGATAATGATATTATTAATAGCTTATCAGGTCATCAATGTAAACAACATCTGATCATGGGCTCAGTTAAGCAACATGGGAGAAAGGGGCGTGGTCTTCTTTCTTAATTAGGGAGGAAAAAATAAATTAAGAGGAAAAAATAGATTAATAAAATTTTAAAAAAACTGAATGAATAATGGCAATTTTAACATAGCTGATGTTTAAATTTTCAATTTTTTTTCAATACCTTTTGAAAAAAAATTCTCATTTGTTTTCTCGGGGAATTTGCTGTAAAAGTCGAATGATGCAGTCAAGTCAAGTCGAATGGTTTGTTTGTTTACCAACAAACGAAGGGATGCTAAGAGCTGTAATAACGTTAAAGGCTTTGGGTTACCCGAGGCGGTGCTTGTTGAGACACTTCAACGAAATCGATTCGGTGAAAAAGAAATCCAAGAATGACAAAAGGAAAGTCAAAGAAACTGTTGTGCTCGTGAACTTGGTGGACGTGAATAACAAAATTTTAGGTTTGAAATCAAAAACAGATGCGGATAATTTAGCCAAGAAGCTCAACCTTTCGTAAGTGTCAAATACATCTGAGATAAATTCATTAAATTTGCGTCATTAGTCAGTGCCGTCTTCAGGCATGGGCCCACCCGGGCACCTCAAGTGAAGAGGGGCCTCACAAACATGAGATCTGGTTGAAATTTTCGAGAATTTGTTTGGTAGGGCCTCAGAAAAATCAATTGGCCCGGGGGCCCATGATACTCTTCTTGAGACGGCCCTGTCATTAGTATTTATTATAAAGGCACTTATTTGATTTTTTTTTATTATTATAGCAAAACCCCTCTTATAACGGATACTCTTCAGATGCGGTCACCCATGGGCGGAGATACGGGGGGGGGGGGGGAGGCCCACGCCTATGCGGTCACCTCTCGTTTACGGCCAACATAATAAATTCCCAGTGTATAATAAAAGTATGCTTTTCAAATCCCTGATTAACTGTCATTTTTTTGTTACGAACAAATTTTCTTTTGTCCCTTTGGTGTTCGAAAAGAGAGGTTTCGCTGTACTATGATTTTCGGGTACTTTTATATTATCTGTGCTAGAAAGATAAACTGCCAAAACTAGTACTAGCAATAATGTAAATTATAGCAATCCTCATATCTGTAAGACAACCACGGTAACCATATAGTTAGCCATTTTCATGTGATGGTAACCTTATTACATTAACCATTAGTGAGTGACTTGGAGTGTGTACAAGCATGTGAATGACCAAGAGCATGTCTAAGCATGTAAATGATAAAAATAGTTGCCTATAAAGCAAGAAGCCATATCAGTGAGCAACAAAAAGAGTGGTCCATGAAGCACAGAACAATGTCAGTGAGCAACGAAAAGAGTAACCCATAATGCAAAGAAGCATGCCAGTGAGCAATGATAAGAATGACCCATAAAGAAAGGAACCATGTCAGTCAGGAATGAAAGGAATGACCTAGAACGTGTGCAAGTATGTGATTGACCAAAACAGTATGCAAGTATGTGATTGACCAAAACAGTGTGCAAGTATACGAGTGATCAAAACAATGTGCAAGCATATGTGTGACCAAAACAGTGTGTAAGCGCGTGAACGATCAAAAGAATAACTTGGAATGAGCATGAGCGACTTAGAGAGACAGGTGTACTTACAGGAGGGGGACGCAAGCAGGTTATAGGGCAGGGTGGCTAATTTGAAGAAAGAGTAGCCAAGAAAATTAGACTAGAATGGAAGAAGGGCTGCAAAATTTGTGTAGCTCACAAGCGGCAAGACCGTGAATGCACCCTTGCTCCCGGTGATTCCCAAAAGCATGGAATTGTTTTATGTTTGATTACAGCAAAAGTGCTGTATGTTTGTTCGTTCATGTATTTAAATTCTGAATAGATTTTTTTTCAATGTGTGTATATTTAATTTAGCTTGAAGCAAGTGGATGACCCAAGATTTGGTAAAAACCATCCAACATTCAAGTTATTCACCAGCTCTGATATTTTCAAGCAAGAACCAAAGTCATCGTCTGAAAAGTCCGTGAAAAAGTTGCCGTTGAATACCAGAATCTCTGATCACGATTTGACTGTGAAGTTGAAGACAATCAAGAAATGGATAAGCAAGAAATGTGATGTTCATATCGCTATCGGTAGCAGTGGCGACACAGAGACTCAACGGGTTTGTTATTAATAATAATTACTATTTAAGTTAATTATATTTCTCATTTGTTTGAATGTACATTTAGTGGTATATTTGAAGGGTGCTTAGCAGGTGACAAGTTCAGACAGGGCAGAAAATTTTAGGAATGAGTGGCTAAAAAAACTGGTACATAATAGGAGAAGGGCTACAATATTTTATAGGCCTAACTACGAATTCGCCTCTGCCTAGAAAGCAAGAGACTAGCTCAGTGAATGACCTGGAGAGTTTACAAGCATGTTAGAAAACAAAAATGAGTGAGCAAAAGAGTGACCTATTGCTCGCACAAGCATGTAAATGGCGAAACGAGTGGTGCAAGCATGTGATTGACTAAAAGAGTAGCCTAGAGAGTGTGTGAGCATGGAAGTGGCACAAACAGTATGCAAGCATGTGAATTTGTGAATTACTGATAGAGTATGCAAGCCTGTGAATGACCAAAGGGGTACGTAAGCTTGTGAGTGACCAAAAGAGTATGCAAGCAGGTGAGTGACTTAAAAAGTATATAAGCACGTGAATGACTAAAAAAGGGACTTAAAGACACAGGCATATTTACAGGTGGGGGGGGGGGCAAGCTGGTTATAGCACTGGGCAGCAAATTCGAGGAATAAGGGTCAAGAAAATTATTCTATAATGAGAGAAGGGCGGCAAAATTTGTGTAGTCCACAGGCAGTAGAACTGTAAATATGCCTCTGTGTACCTGGAAGTGTATGAAGAGAAACATGTTTCTGTACAATATGAATTTACTTATAAAACGAAACATTTCTCTCTCACCATTTCTGAGAGTAGTTCTTTATTTCTGTAGGTGAATTTGAAATTTTTCTGTTTGGCATATGAAGGGGCGATTCCTTGGAATGTGCAATAGTATGCTTCTCTCCTAGAAAAACTTGAGGCATTAATTTCATTCTTGAAACTAAATTGATGTGTATTTAAAAACATTCCTGTAAAAATTGGTCTCATGGTCACCTTGTATAGCTGTGGTTCTTAACTAGGGGTTCTTGGAGAGTTTTCAGGAGGTCGGCAATCTTGGATGAGATCACTACATTGCTTCTATATTACTATGAACTGAATATGCTGCCAAATTTTATTACTGCAAGGGTCTGTGCAAAGGTTCTGTGAACCACAAAAGCTTAAAAAGCACTTGTCTTACACCATAAGCCAAGGCTAGAATTCATAGACAGAGGTAAACTTGAAAGTCTGGGGGGGGGGGCGACACGATGATGATATCAATTGATATATACAAATATACATTAGATCAGTTGACTCCGCCTTTGACCATATGGGAGGATTTCACAGTGGGGGGGGGGGATGTAAAAATCATGGCTCCCCCCACATTCCCTGCCACAAAAGTTCTAGTTACTGCCCTGCATAAGTGGATACAGGTTCTTCAAGCTGAGGTACGTGTGGGATACTACCTTTCACCATGATTTTGTATCTACCTGTACCTTTAATACCTTTTTTTAGTGAACGGATGGTAGGAATCAGTGCAAAAATAGCCACCACCTCCTCTTTGCCAGTAAGAGAAGGACAGAGACACTTTTACTGAATAAATATTCAGTAGCTACGGACTCGCGATGCGAGGATCCGGGTTCGAACCCCACAGTGGTGGTCGGCTGTAGTTGGTTTTCTGTGGTTCCCAACTTCAAGGCGCAAATGCGAGCCGATCTCCCCGTTAAAAAGTCTCGCCACAGAGAGCAACAGTCCTACAACGATAAATCATTCAATCATAACACTTCACTCATAGTTAGAAAAACTGGTGGCAGATGGCAGCACTACACATAACAAGCATTACAGAGAAACAAACAAAAAACTTCATGTCAGGTTTCACTACACGTACACGCACATTCCTGCATGTACCGATTTGTTGGGGGTTCCACGGGGGGGGGGGGTGCATGTGTGGTGTAGCAGTAGTAGGTAGGGCTCGGGGATCCATGATGTTCTTAAGTCAGCCACCTCGTTGGGCAATTTGCCTGTTGTGGCGTTGTATTTGTATTTGTATTTGTATATTTGGTATGCAATAATATAAGAAGGAGTCAATTTTTTCCCCATCAAATTTCATTTCATGGGTAACCCCCCCCCCCCATTTCTCCTGGAATTTCTGCAAAGACTTTAAATGGTTCTGCAAACTCCTGGTTATGAACCCCAGCTTCATACAGGGCCAACTCAACATATGGAGCCCACCTGAGCAAAATCTCTGAGGACTCATGGTAATGAGATTTAGCACTGCAATTTTTTTGAAGGTATGGAAATTGGTAGGCGGAGTACTTCCAGCTAGGAAGCTAAGCTGAATAGATGATTTCATTGGTGGTACTGAAGTAGACTCTATTACCAGATTTAGGAAGTGCTAATAAAGGGTTATGAAGGGTAGAAGGTGTGAATATAAGAAGTATGTGTGTGTGTAAGGCTCATATTACACTATAAAAGATATATAAAAGTTCTTTTATATAAAACTTGACAAATGCAACAGATATGCTCATTGGTTGCATTTGTCGAGTTTAACAAAAGAACTTTTATAGTGTAATACCAGCCTAAGGAGGGAAGAGGGAATGGAGCTAGGAACAGGACTGTAAGTAGGCTGGAGCAACCATTGCCCCTCCCCTCCCGAGCTTAATGGGGGGGGGCCCCCAAAAAAATATACACCTATTTTGCATAATAATAGCACATCCGGAGGGCCCCTAGAAAAAATCTGGCCCAAAAAGGCACATGCATTTGCATTTGTCGAGTTTAACAAAAGAACTTTTATAGTGTAATACCGGCCTAAGAAAAGAGGGAATAAAGCTAGGAACAGAGCTGTAACTAGGCTTACATCCTGGAAAGGACAGAGCCCGGGTCGTGTCTGGTCTGACACAATTCAGACTCTGTCCCTTCCGGGATGTGAGCCTTTTACCAGTGTGGATTGCCGTAACTAGGCTGGGGCAACTGTTGCCCCCGAGCTTGATGGGGCCCCCACAAAAATATATATCTACGGTATTTTGCATAATAATAACACATCCGGGAGGGGCGCCCTAGAAAAGTCTGTCCCGAGAAGGCACACTACGGCCATGGCTAGGAAGGAGAAAAATACATCATTTTGCTCTGGGGTTTAAGGTGCCTGGCTCTATATGGTCCTTTCTTTCTTCTACTATCAAATTTAGATAGCAGCACTAGGCACATTGCACAACTCTAAACATGGAAATATTATTGAATTTAGTATCTTCTGTTGTAAGTTTCTCAGATAAATGTTCATGAGACATGTGTGCGGTTGCAAAAGTAGATTAGAAAGTAAAAAAAAAAAATGTCTGCAGGCTTAAAAATTGATATTAATGTTACTTCAAAGTGCAACAATGCAGCATTATGAGTTTCGTTAGGAGACAACATCCAATAGCATGTGCTGAATTTTTAATTTAGTTATGTGCATTCTTTGTAATGACTATACGTATTATTATTTTTTTTTTCATTTCAGAGAAACATTCTGAAGAAAATTCAAGCCGAATTGAAAGATGAATGCAGGCTTATAGACGTGAGGCAAAAAGAAGACGCGCTGAAATTCATAATTCTTCCACCCAAAGAAATTGCCAATTCTAAAGTTTCTAAAGATGATTCTGCATCAGAAGACAAAACCGAAGCCTAGACTGTTTTTAAAAAAAAATAGTGTTTATAATAAATAATTATTTTTACAAATTGACAGCTTTTTTTTCACGAAATTTAGTGGTGTAATCGTTACTATTTATTTATGCAGAAACTGTGCATGACTGTACAATGATGATCATGGGTAAAAATACTGCAATAAGTAAGCAACACTTCTTAAATACGAATCATGAATGACTCTGACCTCATAAAATATGTTAGCACAATGCATATACATTCACTAGACACTTTCCGGCATGCACAAATGTTGGCTACAATTAGCGATATTTGGTATTTTTCTCAATGCAAAAATATGGTTACCCTGAGTTTTATTCATGTCTAATTTTTTATTTGAACCCATAAGGATATTACTAATATTATGTTAAAAATTAACAATTTTCCATTCAAATTATGTTATTTATATAGTCTGCTTGCGGACGCTCCTTTCGCCGTCATGGACCTCAGGTTTGGGAATGTTGCTCTAGGAAATTTCTAGTTGGTGACATAGTTATTAGGCTGATCATCAACTGGAGGCGATCAAGATGCGTAGAAAAGTGTGGATTCATCGTCCTCTAGAACAGAAAAAAATCTGTTTTTGTTACTCCAAGTGGTGTAATGCTCCCAGAGAGGAGTGGTCTTAGGAAACTTTAGTCAGCCTTGGAACCCCAGGCTGACTCATCCGCCATCTTTGAGCGGAGCGGGACGTCAATATCGTTATAATCAATCGCTGTTCCCTATCCTGCTTCTTTTTAACAATTATAGACGTCGCTTAGAAGAAAAACCCGGATTTGCTCAGGGCCGGCATAAGGCAACGAGGTGGCATGATTACAGGGACGACATTTTTTACGACAGACATTATAACGGCGTTTTCACTTTCACAAATTTTTACAAATCGAAATAATTTTGAAGGAAAAGCACGAGTGTAAAAATAAGCGAAAGTAAATGCAATACTTTACATGCTTAAATACTCTGTTAAACTTCTTGCTATTCAATGCTTAATTCATCTCAACCCCTCCTTTCTTGCGCTTCCTGTGCCACCTGTCTCTATAGTCCGTTTCAGGTTAACTTTGCAGTGGAGAGAAAGGTAGAGACTGTACTCCTTCGCCGCAAAATAAAGTTCCCATAAATCGGAGTCTTATGATGATCATTTATACAGAATATTTCAATTTTTTTAATGATTTTGAAAAAAAATTTAGTTTTGAACAGATGTTTCTTCGTTTGAAATTTTTAAATTAGAAAAAATATTGGTCAGCACATTATCCAAAAATCTATAGCAACCACAACGACATTTAGAAACAACGATATCCTAGAAATCGTCCATACCTTACCGAGGTCGCGCATCGATACATTGGTTAAGAGGCTTTTGTTGCCATAGCAACGAGTGATGAGGTTCCCTCGTAGCTTCCACTTCACTGCAAAGTTAACCTGAAACGGACTATAGAGAAGTTGATTTCTGATGGAGAAAAAAATTGGTTCCTTCTCCTTTTTTTGTTTAAGGATCTTTTCACTCTTTATCAACATTTTTCCACTTTTCTTTCTTTTGTCCAGGAGTGTTTAAAGAAGAGTGTGGACCATGGGTCTCCGTGCCATGCCAACACCTCCTAAAACTACACTTCCTATTACTACTCATAGCTATGGCGTGGGTTGGAGCCCTGTCAGTCTATTAGAAGGCATATTCACGAATCAAGAGCTTTGATTATTAGCATCACCAGGCGAAAGAGATCGGGAGAAACATCATTAGGTTTTTTTTCCTCTTACACTATAAATTCATTATAGGGTAGACCCCACCAAAAATCTCAATCTTATTAGAGGGGGGCATGATAAGCACCGAGAATCTCGGGGAAAAAAGAAAAAAAATTTATTCTTACATATTAAATGCGCCCTTCAACTTTTTTTTTTCCAGAATAGGCAGCACATAGTGTTATTTTAAATGCACAGACCTGTTTTTCTGCTCACAGATTCTCGATATATGTGTGGAATGACAAAATAGCATGCAGCCTTATACGGGAATTTTCTTTGGGCAGCAAAACACTGTACACGCAAGACCGGCATGAGGCGACGAGGCGGCATGATTACAGGGACGGCATTCTTTATGACAAATTTATTATAACGATGTCCGAAATTTTTGCACATCGAAATAATTTTGAGGGGAAAGCGCGCGTGGATAAATAAGCGCAGGTAAATATAATACTTTTTCATTGTTGAAATGCCCTATTCAACTCTTTGTTATTCAACGCTTAATTCATCTCGACGCACTTCCTTTAGAAGAATCTTTAGTGTCGTGTTGTTTGGCTCCGGAATATTCTGACTGCCCATTTCTGTACACCATATCTGTTCTCTATACTAGGGTAAAGTTTCTCGCAGAACCCTTGATAATTATAAGGCTGGTCAGCGGAATCCTTGATGATAATAATGAGGCTATTCTACAGAACTCAAACAAATTTTTGTACATTTAATCTAAAAATAAAGCGTGTCCCTATTGCTGCCCCAACAATATCATAGCCCCAGAGCAAAATGAAGGAGGGCCTAGGCAGAGCACCCCGTATAATTTGCATATTTATTGTCAATTTATTTTCGAAAATCATTACGCCAGATCATATCGTGGAAGTTCCTATTCCATGCAGGACTGAGGTCCTTGCATGCCCCCCCCAAAAAGAGTGGATCAGACAGGATTCCTGCCCGGGGGCCCGATATAATTATCAGCAAATGTGATTCTATTTTTGTTTTTCACACTACAACTTTATATTGGAAGGGGTCCGCGAAGAGTCTGAAATGGAGGCCCACAAAAGATTTCAGCCTACTGCGGGATGCGGGGACCATGGGTCCCCGTGCCATGCCAACAACTTCTAAAGCAGAACTTTCTGCTTTAGAAGGTGTTGGCATGCCCGGTTGAACTCATGGTTGGAACTCACGAGATTGGAGCCCTGTGAACCTCTTGTTTATTATAATATAGCCCTCAACAGAAGAACGCACCCGCACAAGAACTGTGACACATGGCTTTAACTGAAGTTATGATAAGATATAAGTTACTTCATGATGCTAATCATGGAATCATAGGCATCGCCATCATCCTAGTTGTCGGTGAATATCTCCCGAGTATGAAACCAAGCATCTATCCTCAATGGTTTAAGTGAGCACTATGACCCCCTACAAGGGTAAGGCTGGCAAGGCTGTAGCACGGGGGCCCGGGATAAACCTCCTTGTTTTTCTTTTTAACAATATAAATTCACTATAGAGGAGGTACCACCAAAGATCTGTCTTGGGGGGGGGGGGGGGTGGCTCAGCTCTAGCATGATGGGGGGGGGGGATGATGAGCACAGATATACTCGCCATGGAAATAAAAATGTTTTTACATAAAATGTGCCCTTTTATTTTTTTTTTTCCAGATGGGGCACATTGCTTTTTATTACACCTGCACGGATCTGTTTCTTTGTTACAGAATTTAGATATCTGTGCGGAATGATAAAATAGCATGCTGTTTTCTACGATGTAGGAAATTTTTTTCTGCACAGCAAAAAACTCTGTATACATGGGAGCATTCTCAGACTCTAAACGACCATATTTTATAAACTTATTCACCCGGAAAAAATGGCGCCTTTCTGAGGCACTTTTGTCCATAACCAATAAAGGGGTAAAAATGAAATTTCATCAGCAAAAATATGCCTTCTAGAAAATATTGAAATATTGAAAACAATTATACAGTACAGTCAGTGCCGTCTTAAGGAATGGAACCGGGCACGGCCCGGGGGGCCTCAAGAGAAAAGAGGGCTTCACAAAAATGAGACCTGGTTGAGATTTTCGAGAATTTGCATGGTAGGGCTTCATCTTATGACGACACTGAGTACAATATCATATTTACATGTTAGAAAGACATCAGTGGACTAGAACCCCTTCTACCACCTATCAAATAAAACTGTTACAATTCTTCGATTGAAATTAACAACCAGATTTTTAGTTATTGTGCCGTATGAAAAAAAAAGAAAGTAAAACATGATATTGGTTAATATTTTATGAGCAATAATATTAGTTAATCACCGAGTTTGCTTTGAAATTTTAATAGTTGCTACTTGTATGAGGTAAAATAACATCAGTAAAACTTGCCAAGTGTTGTTATCCGAATCTGAGTTAAAAACTTCTTAATCACTCTATAGGCTCTTAGAGGCATTATGTAGTGAAACATCTTCATGGGAGATGTGATATAAGACGCCTATAGTCCGTTTCAGGTTAACTTTGTAGTGGAGAGAAAGGTAGAGAGTGTACTCCTTCGCCGCAAAATAAAGTTCCCATAAATCGGAGTTTTATGATGTGTGTGTGTGTGTGATCATTTATACAGAATATTTCAGTTTTTTTAATGATTTTGAAAAAAATAATGAAAAAATATCGTTTTGAACCGATGTTTCTTCGTTTGAAATTTTTAAATTAGAAAAAAATGTTGGTTACCCTTATCCAAAAATCTATAGCAACCACAACGACATTTTGGCGTGATATCCTATAAATCGTCCATTACCGAGGCCACGCATCCATACATTGGTTAAGAGGCTTTTGTTGCCATAGCAACGAGTGATGAGGTTCCCTCGTAGCTTTCTCTTCACTGCAAAGTTAACCTGAAACGGACTATAAACAAGCATTTTGTATCATAAAAAGTGCGGTCGAATCTCAATAGCAAAGGCGGTAGAGGGCGTTTTTGGAGAGTGTGCACAACAGCAATTCACCAGAAACAAATATAATATTTTCCTGACAGATTTGCTGCGATATGTGCTATCAACCATTCGAGGGAGCATATGCAACTTCGGACTGGATTGGAGTTTGTTTTATATTGGTGCAAGGAACATCAAGGTTATGCTGCGCCAAACAATGATAAAACGGTACAATGACTGGTGGCAGAATTTGCTTAATCCACGTTTCACAATGAGAAGGTCTACCACACTGCCCTATAGTAGAGGCACCTAAACACATAAGGGCTGAACCCCCCCCCCCCCTCATAATGACTGAAAAAATAATGCAATGTCCCTTCTCTCTTCTGCATTCGAGTCCCGTGTATAAGGGACGACCAGCAACTTTCAGCTTCCCTCCCAATGTTCTTCATGTCCTCTTCATGTCGACGCCTTATACCCTGGACACGAGCATTTTCGTACGCAAGATCGACCTTTAGAGGGACTCACACACACACACATTGGGTTTGGGAAGCACAAGCAACCAGAGAAATTTGGAGCTACTAACCTTCTCTCAAAAAGCATTTTAAATTAACAGAAATAGGTAAAGATAACATATAGTTTAGAGGTATTTTCTTCCGATATTTTAATTTTTTACTAAAATATTTGATATTATTTTCAATTTTTTATCGTCTTGGAAATGAAACGTCCCCTCCCTCTCTCCCCCACGTTTTCTCCTGCGTTCGCCTCTAGTCCAAAACGTATGAACTCGGGACTGCTACTTCGCTAGGGCATTTCTCAGAAATGTATAAATAAAAAGGTAGGAAAAACTTGTCTTTATGCTACGCGTGTATAGGCCAGTGTTTCTCAACCGCCGAGCCCTGGCTAGAGTCGAGTCATACCGGGCCGTGAGTGATATTCATCATTTCATATTTCCCCCATTCCTTTCCAATCAGTCGTATTTATGACCGTTCCTTCCACTCAAAAAAGAGAATCCTAACGGGCCGAGGGCTTTCAAAGGTTGAGAACCACTGGTATAGATAACATAACGCGAAGGATCACGGTTTAAAAAACTAAGGAGGAGAGCGATTCTTGGATTTTCAATAAATAAATTTCGTTTTTGGGTTTAGAGAATAAATATTAATTTAATTAATGTCTTCTCATAAGAATATGCGCGAAAGCACATTTGTGGTGCTTGATTGAACAAGAAACACCCTTCAAATTGTGTTCAGTAAATTTTATGTCGAATTTTAATGTGTTATATGACATACCGTATTACAATGTGTATAAGGATTTTCGGATATAGTTATCATTCGGTTATTTTTTTTTTCAGAAATCTCTCTCCCCAAAGCAGACTGTGCCAAAATGTGCGACGTACGTCGCAGAACAACCAGTGCTGTTGCAGAACAATCTGGAAGAATTTTAAGAATAGTGTAGAAAAACGCTATTATGTATATGCGAATTTTTACCGCAGAACATTTTCAGTCAGCTGAGGGCTCGTTGCAGAACATCGCAAAACATTCTGCTTTGGGGACCTCGAGTCCCGGTGTGATCACATTGAGCGGCGTGGGTTGTATAATATCAAAACACTTTCCCTCTGATACTACTTTTCTTTTATCGTAATCTTAGCAAGAAATGCCGGTAGAGATATCTTTAGAAAGAGTAAATATTTGTACGCACGTATCTTTCGAGACCATTATTGGGAGAAATGCGGAGATCCACTTATAGGATCAGACTTTTTATCAGGTAACGCACGTTGGCCGGTTGTTGTACGAGAAATTGCCATTGGTGACCGGTAAAATTTGCGAGTTGTGTTTCTGGCCTCGATAGGTTCGTTTCACTGTGGATTCTGATGGTGATTGGGTACTGGGAGGTTATGAAAAAGAAAATTCAGCAAACAAAGTAAGTGAAGTGCATTATGAATAATTAAATACATGAATTAGTTACCACCCACACTTTACATAATAAGTACTGTTATATAACGGTAAATGTAATAAATCCGGTTATTATGCATAATCGCCGATCATTTTGGTAAGTTTGATAAATTTCCCTTAAGCTATCACTTTTTCAGTTTTTACCGGCGAATATGCATAATACCCCGAGCATCGTTGGTAAATTTGATAAGAACTAAAAACCATCACTTTTACCTGCGATTATGCATAATATCTAAGTGTTGGTAAACGTGATGAATCTCGTGCTCTATGATATATTATACATGATGATTCATACATGTATTGCATCATTACAGGTCGGGGTATCCCAGGTCGATTAGATACTCGCCTGAAGTACCAAAGGATGTTTATAGGCATCTCGAGTTTGATACCCGGTTCGTCTTCGTCAGAAACTTTCCTGACGCCGGGGTATATCAGAAATGGCGACATAACCATAGAAAAAAAGTTTGCTACCGCAGGAAGTCCCACATCGAGGGGGGTTAGCTCACAAAACTTTCGTTGAGTATAAAAAAGATTGCCGTTCGGAATAGGCAATAAATTGTAGGTTCCGGTCTAATTAGCCCTCGTATGCAGAAAATGACAGTGGCGTGACAAAAATTATCAAATGTATCATTGCATCGTGGTCCGATTATATTCATCACACATACTACATCACACATATCATTTTAGACTCATTTGGAATTTTTTTCATATTTATGAAATTCACCAGTTACACTTGGGTATTAAGCATAATCACAGGTAAAGATGATAAATTTTGAATATTTATCAAATTTGCCAACAACGATTGGCTGTTATGCATAGTCGCCAGTTTTTTGCTGGTAATTATGCTTAATCACCGGTAAATTAAACTCAATTTAAAAGCATAATTAAACGCAAAAAATTATTATTTTTTTAGTATCTATCAAATATACAACGAAGCTTAGGTATTTCCATATTCACCGGTAAAAATGATATATTTATCAACCTTTTTCAAGACGATTGGTAAGTATGCATAATAACCAATTTATCACATTTGCCATAACATATACATTGTTTACATAGTTTATTTTACACAGAATAACTTACACGCAGCAATGCTTTAAACGCAAAATTTTTCATGATTCATTTTTTTTAGTTGAGAATCAACACACTATTCTTTTTTAATTTTTTGCGTGACTTCCGATCATTTGATCATTTTTGTCGCACCAAGGTCATTTTCTGCACACGAGGGCTAATTAGACCGTGCCCTACAGTTTATTGCCGATTCCGAACGGCAGGCTTGTTTTTAAACTCATCGAGGAGTTCGTGCTCTAACCCCTCGATGCGGGACTCCCTGCGGTCATGCCGCCGTTTTTGTTGTACCCCTGTATCAGGAAAGTTTTCTGACAAGGACGAACCCGGTATCGAACTCGCGACACCTCTAAACATCCTTTTGTACTTTAAGCGAGTATCTTATCGACCTGGGCTACCGCGCTACGCGACGCCCGATATTCCGATATAATGATCTTATTCGTTACTGAGTTTTCAATACGCTAATATTTCAGGTAATTTTTGTTCTGTTCCTACGAGTGATGTTATACCGAGGTCTGGCTATATAACGAGCAATGATTAATATATTGCTGTTGATTACTCTTGAATATTTTAATTTCTCTTTCATTAGGTGGTTGAAATTACAACCCATATCATCGTCATCGACATCTGCCGGAGGATCTGATGACGAAGAGACTAGATCCCAAAATGAAACGGATTTCTTATGGTAACCCCACATTTGTTCATTGATCTCTATGTTTGATAGATAATTATAGAATAGTGACTAAATTTCCCGTATTTTAACTTTTTTTTTCTTTTTCATTATTCCAACTCCAGTATTTTTCATGACTGCCGTTAATTATCTGTGTGTTGTTATTATTGTAACCAGTGATAAAAGCACAATTCAACGGTAACATCGAGAGAGAGAGAAATATAAAGCTCTCAAAATAAGCTATCAAGGGTTGCCTTTCACTCAAATTCAAGAAAGGTTTTCATGTACTCGAGCAGAGGCAGAAGCATTTGTTAAAAAATTATTTATATATATATTCTGGCTTCAACATATGCAGAAAAGATTTCTTTGGCATTTTTGAGGATACCGGGGGGGGGGGGGATCAGCAACTTCTTTCAATTGCAACTGATACCTTCAATCATAAAAATTCGTTATTTTTTTCATCGTCATCAAGTTTCGAGACATTTAAGTTCTTTTTACATGTGAAATAAAATACCCCGGGAAGTTACCCATAACAGTGATTTTTCGCTGCAACCCGTTTACGTGGCGTTTAGTTTATGCCGGTATTCCCCCTCCCCCTCTTTCCGGAAGTCGTCACTAGTTACGTGGGTTGAACGGAAGTTATTTTGTTCCAGATGGCTGACGAAGGAGCTTACAGTAGCAGCTCGATATAAGCTCGATGTACAGTAGTTTTCGCGGCACAAAGGATTATGCGAGAGGAGGTCGGAGTCACCCACCATTATGCCGCAACAACGCGATGGGACTCGTTTGACGGATCTACATCCCTCCTTTTTTTACCCCATGAGGAAAAAAAAGTTTCCATGCAGGTAATAATCGCCAAATTGACCCCCAATCTTGCACATGTAAACGGGGCTTATGATCCTTCAAGTGACCCACCCCCCCCCCCCCCCCCCGCAGTGTCCACAGCGACATATAAATCCGCTAATGAAAATTTTATTCCTCAATAATGAAATCTTAGGGAATGGAATTGGTTTTTACGCATGCTTTTTTGCATACAAAATGTATGTAGATTTTACTACTCGCATTTATATGCCATCCATACAACTTTGATAAATTATTTCCTTATATAAATATCTATTTCTACCCAAACCTGTGAAAAAAAAAAAAAGAAACCACCTATAGATAATATGCAGATGTATACAGGGTGTCCTGTAAGTGCTAATGCGGCCTTCATCTCATCCACCATAAATTGCAGAGGTATGATTCCAATTTGAAAAATGCTCAAAAGGCGTTCAAAAATCACCCTGTACTAGTTTTGAGAGTGAAAATGTGGCACAAAATAAAAAAAATCTAAATTTTTTACGGTTCCCCCGCCCCTTGGCGTGTAACTTCCAATTAGGAAGTTGTTGCGTTGTCTCTCCTGACGCCAACAGAAAAAACTCCATGTTTTTAAGTGTGCAATATTCGCTCAGATATTTTAATTCAAAAAATCTGAGAAAAGTTGTGAAAGAGCAGCAAAAACTAACGGAAAACATTTTTTAAACTCATTTATGCTGTTCTTTTCCAACTTTTCTCCAAATTTTTAATTCAAATATCTCGGCGAATATTGCAGTTAAAAACTTGGAATTACTTTTGTTGGCTTCAGGAGAGACAGGGCAACAACTTTTTAATTAGAAGTTAGAAGACAAGCGAAACATAAAAATATAATTTTTTTATTTTGTTACACACTGTATTTTCACTGTCAAAACTTGTACAGGATAATTTTTGAACGCCTTCTGAGTATTTTTTATACTGAAGCTCCATCTCTCTACGACGGGACGGTTGATAAGATAAAAGTCGTATTATCACTTACAGGACACCCTGTATAATTCACAACAATAAAATTCCGATTTTTTTTTCTAGTTTTATCCTATAGTTATGTTTAGGTTTATTCGGATTACACGCAGGAAAAAAAAACACTAGTGTGTTGAACGAAACGATCATCTGTACTTCATGCTAGTTTGCTGCACTGGAACACTCGCTGTAATTTACTAAAAATAAAAACTGCGCGACCCGTACAGGACCGGTTTAAAACCACAAACCAATTTTTATCGAAGAATTATAACATGTAGTTTCATTTTTATTTGATAGGTGGCAGCAGGGTGAAATTTTTGAAATTCCATAAAACATTAATTAGACAAATACAGGTGATAAAAAAAACCACATTAGATTTTACTTCTTAACCTCAAACAATATATGATAGAATATCATATTAAAAATTTGTAATGATACAATCAGTAGATTTTTAAAAATTATGTTCCAAACTCAAGTAAAACGTCAAAAGTAGCACATTCTTCGTAAAACGCGTTCACAGATTTATATTCACATAGTACTTAATTAACGTAATAACTCACTAAAGTGACGTAACTTCGGTTCTGAGGGTCATATAAACAGAAACAGGGCCTGTTTTGGAATCGAAAATAATATGGCTTCCATATAGACAATAAAAAAAAAATTATATTTACTTCCAAACTAACGTTAGCAACGTAGTTGGATAACTTAATTTCAACGGTCTGCAAGTAGAAATTTTTTTAAAAACACTAGTCTACAGCATTTGGCAGGACTGAAAGGGACTGTGCGATGGCCAGTGGCTAGATTTCCCGAGGAGGCATTTGGAATTTTACTTCCAAAATTCATTTCGACATTGCATCCCGTTCTTCTGCAATTTTGTGTAAAAAGATTGATTACATCGAAGTCAACTCTTTATCTGGTAAAGGTGCAGTCCTTACACCGAACAATAAAGAAGCTCTTACCAGATAAGTGCTTATTTTAAAAAGGTAAGTGCTTACCATATAAGTTACAAGAGCTTACCTTATTACAATTAATGTAATATAATAGGTCTCAAAAAGTGTATTGCTAAAATGCGTTGTGAAATCCGGACTCAGAAATCCGACTAAACTAATGATGAGAATCGGAAAAACCTCGAAATTAATCAATTACTGCAATTACAATAATTATGCATTCAAGATAATTATTAACTCGATGTGAATTTCTCTGTCCCAGTAACGATATGATTAACTAGTCGGATAAGTGTTCTTTAAAACAAAGTTATCGGAACCCATTTCAAGCAACAAAAGATAACATCGATAAAACTATGCACGACCACTCGTAATATCTTATCATTAGAATGACAATGATTGCCACTTTTCCTGAGACTTTTTGGCTTTTCGTGTATGTACATCACACCCACTAAGCCAACACAACACAGCTACATTTAGGGCACGTGCGAAAGCACGACACACTGTGATAATGCATCATGTTTTCATGATATTTGTGTCTTTATACTTGTATACACCGATGACATTGTAGCAAATTAATTAGACATTCCGATTGAGGTTTTTGAATAGCCATTAGGGTTATGGAAAATAATAATAAGGTCGAAAAGGATGCTTCTCCAGAAAGGTTTGCTCTGATTAAAAATTCTCCTATACTATTAATATTCCTTTACTTATCGTACATTATTGTACTTTCGAAGTTCCTTCTTATGAATAACCATTGTAATAAAAATTAAGGAAAAACAATAGTGAAAAATATGTATTGGAAAACTAGTAACGAAAGGAATTATCAATGACTTTTTTAAAACAGGCTTATTTAAAAACTCTTATGATAAATATATTTTTAAAGGAATCAAATTTTAAAAAAATTGTGAAATACAGTCATTTCGCTATAACTCGAGCTCCGATAGCTCGAATATCTATTCAAGTCGAAGTTTTCAGTAAGTCTCAGAACTTTTTCCGTATTTTTTAGTGTTAAAATTTTCCCTTAATTCGAAGTTTTCTTCCTTCAAGTCGAAATTTTTGGGAATGAGAAAAAATGTTGTATTTAGCAGATTCATTTGTCTGCTTGCAAAACGTGAGTGACATTCTGTCGAAAGAAGAGAAAAATAGTCAAAATCACACACTGCATTTTTTGCCAGGAAATAATCTTGTATACACTTTATTTATGACTCTTTTCACGTTTATACGAGTATCACGAATGCGTCCGTTTTCCACAATACATTGTGTAGCCTACATCTATTTTGTTCCTAAATATTTCCATCCAATAATTAAATATGATTAAATTAGAATAACTTATCTTTTCGCATTTCTTCATCCCCAGTAGCTTTACCAAAACGATATTCGTAAATAGTGCTGTTGTTTTAATAAATTTTTCTTTTTCCCAATCTGAAATCGGAATTTCCTTTAACTCGAAGTTTTTTGCCGGCCGCTGCACATTCGACTTATCGAGATTTCACTTGTACTTTAAAGATAACAATATAACGTGATCATCATTCCCAAGGTATGATCCGTCCAGGGAATTTGTTAGTGTTAGTAAACATCCATGCCCGAACCTACACCTGCACAGTGAGAAGCTAGATCCCTAACCACTCGACTGTCAGGCGGCGAAGAGTAAATATTCAATTAAATTATTTAATGATTTTGAAATTAATTAAGTTTTGAATGAATTTCTCTTTTAATGAATGAATTTCATGAATTTCCATAAAATTTTTAATTGAATTTCCATAAATTTTTAATTGAATTTCCATAAAATTTTTAATTGAATTTCCATAAAATTTTTAATTGAATTTCCATAAAATTTTTAATTGAATTTTTATATAGTTTCTGATGATTATCGATCTTATTTTATATATTTTTTAAATTTGCGCTTCAATGCCTGAATTATTTTTAGTTAATTTTTTCATTTTTAATTATTTTGTATAATTTTCAATGTAATAGATGAAATTATTCCAATAAATCTTTGAATATTTTTAAGTTTCGAAATTGTTTTTTAATGGATTTTTCCAACATTTTTTTTTTTTATTTTCACAATTTTTTTTCTAATTTATAAATTATTTTAAACGTATTTTTAGATTTTGGTTTCGACGAATTTTATTCAGTTAAGAAAGGTCAACTCTTACATGTTAGTTTATATTAAGTAGACAATTCACATGATATGTAAGAAATATAATATTAAAAAATACATTTTTTTATTTATTCTCGTAAATTGGGTTTTCGAATTATTAATGTACACACATCAAAAATAGTAATTTTTTCCCCTCTCATGTAAGCTCATATTAAGGAAAAGTACAGACACATGAATTTGATGATATCATGCAAATGATACGGTTAATTCAGGACTTTTTTAAAAATGGAACTGCAACTTCAATTGATTCTTTTATCAATATTCGTCAACTATAAGCCATAATTACAACCGAACTCGATTATAACGGCATCGAAAATTCCACGAATTTTTTTCGAGGTGTCTTTATAACTGAGATAGAGGTTTTTCAGACCTTTAAAAGAATAAAAAATATAATCAGATGCGCAATGAATTTTTTTTAGTATGAACAAAGTTGAAATTTCATTACGATCACTCTAAGAGTGACCATATTTTATCGAGAAAAATGCGAGAAATTAGGGTCAATTTTCAGCGAAATTGTCAATTATTGCTTACAAACAATCCTTGGTGGTACATGAAGTGCTATAACTAGTCTGCGGTGAGTTGAAGTGCATTCACGACAAAAAAGGGTTCAATATGCCATATAGGTCTACGTGTGATGAATATTCTAGTATAGTCATATTATGAAACTATCTTCGTCTCTAATTTCAGTTTAGATTATAAATAAGGGAAGAGGAAAACTAAAAGAAAAATACTGTAAAAAATTTCCCGTTTACGGATCTCATATTCTTAAATACTCGTTGTTAGATATCAAAATAATAGCAGATGAACATTCCCCTGAAGGTGATCAGGTCTAATTATAAGAATTTCGAGGGGGAAACACCATGGAAACGGAAACAAAAGCGGTTAAAAGAGTGTCGTTTAACTCCGGGGTAGTTGCATTTTCATTGGGGTTATAAGCAAAGCTCATTGGCATTGTTCTCTCTAACGGCACGTATACAGTAGCGAGCGGATCATGTAATGTAAGCATTCGCAATTAGTTATTCAGTAATTGGAACGGTTCTGTGAACAACGAACTAATTCTTTTTGAGCCGTTCGAACCGGACGACTTAGACGAACGGGAGCTTTACTTGCTCCGGGAGCCTTACTTTGCATGTTCTGCTCGATAATTTATACTCTCCTTCAGCTGCGACCACCAATTATTGACGTTATAGCAGAGGTGCCGTTACAACAGAGTTCGTTATATCCGAATTTGATTCGATAAGTCAAGTTTTTTTTGTATTCTTAGTGAAAGTGAGAGACCGGAGGGCCAAGGAACGGCATCGGAAGAGATGGAGAAACTGATAGAAGACACCGCTCGTAGATTTTTCTTGTACGGGCCGCAGACCAAAGTCTCGTCCAGTACCAACAGCAACGAAAATAGCCCTCTCCTGGCCGCTGACTACAGTACTCGCAGTAATGGCCGTTATTCCTATAATACCAGGTAAATGAGCTTTATAGAGTGTAAGTGTAACTCTCCTTCGCTTACAAGTTATTGGCGAGAAATTCGGATGATCTCTTATTTTACGAATGGGTGGTAAATATAATAACCTTGTACTAATCTGAACGCCCATTAGAGCAAGGGAAAGAAGTTGAGGGGGGGGGGGGAGGTGGAAGAGAAGTAGAAGAAAAGGAAGATGGAAAAAACGAATGAAAGGAAAACAGCGTAATAGATAAGTACAGATAAGACAGGATAGAGATAAGAGAAAGTAGATATACAAAATAGATTTCTCTTTTCACCCTCACTCAACCTGTTCTCTTTTGCTCTTACATGTACATAGAAGGATACATCATATGTGGGCAAAAAAGTCACTAACAATTGTATAGAAATGAAATGCCGGACTCGTGATGCGAGGATCCGGGTTCGAACCCCACAGTGGTGGTCGGCTGAAGTTGGTTTTCTGTGGTTCCCAACTTCAAGGCGCAAATGCGAGCCGATCTCCCCGTTAAAAAGTCTCGCCACAGAGAGCAACAGTCCTACAACAGTAAATCATTCAACCATAACACTTCACTCATAGTTAGTAAAAAAAGCTGGGGGCAGATGATAGCACTACACATAACAAGCATTACACAGAAACAAACTTTACGTCAGGTTGCACTACACGTACACGCACATTCCCGCATGTACCGATTCGTTGGGGGGTTCCGCGGGGGGGGGGGTGCATGTATGGTGTAGCAGTAGTAGGTAGGAGCTCGGGAATCCATGATGTTCTTAAGTCAGCCACCTCGTTGGGCAATTTGCCTGTTGTGGCGTTGTATTTGTATTGTATTGTATTGAATTGAAAGGAAGGTAAAAAGAACAAACCCGGGTTCGAACCCACCGTCGCCACAGTGGTGGTCGGCTGAAGTTGGTTTTCTGTGATTCCTAACTTCAAGGCACGAATGTGAGAGCCGATCTCTCCGTTAAAAAAGTCTCGCCGCAGAGAGCAACAAACCTGCAATGATACATTATTCAATTCAAGCATTACACTTCACTCATAGTTAAGAAAACTGATGGCAGATGGCAACATGCCCCCCCAAGGGCGGGGCAGACAGGGCCGCGACAATTCTCATCATTTTTTTGTTTTTTCATGCTATAAATTAACTATAAAAGGGCCCGCAACAGATCCAAGCCTAGGGGCCCTGATCTAGGTTGTGGTGGCCATGGATGGCAGCACTACACAACACAAGCATTACACAGAAACAAACTTCACGTCAGGGGGTTCGCTACACATACACGGACATTCCAACATGTACCAGTTCGTTAGAAGTTCCGCAAAGGAATATGGACGAGGTGCATGTCTAGTTGAGTAGCAGTACTAAAAATTATAATTGATTAGTGTTCATGAAATAAAATTCAGTTGCATGTTTTACCCTGTAAATTAGCTTCCCTCACGACACTTTCTTGTATTACACAGGAAGTAGCTTCACGGCAATTATGTTTTACTATGTAATGTTCCCAATTGGGAACATTGGCCGTTAAAAGGTTAACTTTTTTGGAGGGGAGCAGGTGCAAAATATCCATGTTATTAGCCATAACCGAAAGAAAAAAACTGGTAAAGAAATTTAAAAATATATTGAAGGTGATTTCGATTGAAATGTAACCGTTACCGGTGTATCAGTTTTACAATCTCCTCAAAAAATATCATTAGGGGCCATTCAAGTATTACATAAGCAGATTTTCAACCATTTTTGACCCCCCCCCCTTTGTCAGCAAAACACTGACCCCCTCTCCCCACCCCGTCAGAAAAATTTCGTCAGCAGCTTAGAATATTTCATATCTTCAAAAAGGGGTGGTTGATGACGTAAGCAGCCTTCAAACCCCCCCCCCCCCCTCCTCTCCCCTTGTCATCAAAAGTTAGTAAATCCGAAACCCTCCCCCCCCCCCCCGATGCTGACGTAATACTTGAATGACCCCTTATAGGGGATTTATCGTAGTAAAGGGGATATAGTATAGTATCGAGAGAAGAAGTTTAACATTAGACTCTCTATAGGAAATTCAAAGTTAAATTCTAAAAAATATCATTGCAGAGAAATTTATCATTATATCTAGTATCGTTGTAGCGAGGTTTCATTGTAATTGTGCTTAAATAACGAAAACTTAAAGTTTCGATATTCATTTATCTGAATAACCGGTTTTAAAATTATTTTTCTATATTTCATATGATTTTGTTAGATAGTATTGATAAAAAGAGTAAATATTGTTCTTCTCTTCTCAAGAAAGTTGTTAATTTAGCATAGCTCAAGATGTTCGAATGTTCTAGAGCATTTTCAAGATGTCAGTCTCTGTAGTAGTTTCCGCGTTATCTCAATTTGTCAAAGCTCTCCAAATACGATATGGTATCAGCACCAATGGCTGAAAACAATGATCGAAAAGCCAATACTCGAATGGAAATTGCATCTATCATTGTCGATCGGAATTCAAGGATTCAAAATATTCTTTTTATTTCTTTTCCTATTTATTTTTATATTGCATTTAAACATCGAGAGCAGGGATTCTTGACTATGGACCCCTTGGGGTTCTTGAAGAGATTTCAGGGGGGTTCGTGTAGGGGGGGGGGGTCTCTTATATATCCCGTAAGTCATCAGACAACCTGAACGGGCTAAGAAAAGACGGGGAATTTTATTTTGGTCAAATACTTCCAATTAATTTTGCGTAGGCCTGTAACTTAAAAAAAATATATCTACATAATTACCAACTTTTTGTTCATAAACAGTGGCTGTGAAGTCAGGAATGAATCGGCTGTATCAGTCGAGAGCTGTACTTTTAGTGGATCGAACAGCACCGAAGAGAACCGAATCGAATGCAGTTATTTCTTGCGTAATATAAAGTTGGTCATCCTCGTCGGCATTCTACTGTTCTGCATGGTGAGTACACTGCATGTACAGTTGCGTAGCTAAAATTTCAATTTTGATTTCAATATTTCAACAAATCCGTTTAACATTTTATTCTGAAAGCGGTTTCAAAAAATTTTGGAAATAATCTATAACAAAGAGTTTTTATACTGCGATTCCCGAGTTCCTGGCGATCCTATAGTACACAGGGTGCATAGGTAACAGGGCGTAGGGCATTTTACTAGCAAACCGTTGATCCTAGAGCCATACTTCCAATTCCAAAAAAGTATCCAAATAATGTGTATTACTCAGATATGTCGTTCTAGTTGTTAATAGGGGTTATATAGCTATTAAAATAAAAAATAAACTTTTTATACCGTTTGTGTGTGTGTTGAAAAATCCAATTAAAAAGTTGTTGCCCTGTCTCTCTTGATGCCAAGAACGAAAATTCTACGTTTCTAAGTGCATTATTCGCTGAGATATTCGAATTTGAAAAACGGAAAACAGTTGGGGAAAAACAGCGTTAAATGAAAGAAACCCGTTTTATCCGCATTT
Source organism: Pholcus phalangioides (assembly GCF_987345545.1). Classification (NCBI taxonomy): domain Eukaryota; kingdom Metazoa; phylum Arthropoda; class Arachnida; order Araneae; family Pholcidae; genus Pholcus; species Pholcus phalangioides. The sequence goes on along the minus strand of NW_028301596.1, from coordinate 38,078,604 downwards.
AACACAGTTTTTCCCCCAAATTCTCTTCGTTTTTTGAATTCGTATATCTCAGCGAATATTGCATTAAGAACCGTGGAATTTTCGTTGCTGGTATCAAGAGAGACAGAGAGAGAGAGAGAGAGAGTGAGAGAGAGAGAGAGTGAGAGAGAGAGAGAGGGCAACAACTGTTTATTCGATTTTTGAACACACGGTATAGAAAGTTAACATTTTTATTTCAATAACTATACAAAACTCCTTGCAACATGAATGACATATGTGAGCACTACGCATTATTCGGATAGTTTTTATAATTGGAAGTATGGCTCTAGGACCAACGGTTCGCCAGTGAAAATGTCATATTCCGTGCTATCTATGCACCCTGTATATGCTTTTGACATCCATTAGTCAATTTAGTCCCACTAGCTACCGATTTCGGCAATTTTCCAGTAATTTTAATATCAAGAACCATGGTCCGACTTTCACGTGAAAGGACCATTGACAATCAATGAATTACTCCCTTCCCTACACTACTATAGTGGAAGATCTTAGGTTAGTCAGTGACCATGTCTATTGTTCAAATCAGAACAGTATATTGAAATACTGTCTGAGGCTTTCATGGCCAGCGTTCAATGACTTACAAACGGTTTCCGGGCTATTAGGCAATGGTCTAAGAGATTTGGTATATGTCAGTTTCACCCACATCTGTGGCAGGCATCATCTGAGGTTATTCGGACGTAAGTCTCCGCGCTGCAAGAGAGAAAGGCTTCGTAGATCTACTGCACTGCCATCGACGTGTTGCGGCCGATCAAGCCTCAGAAATGCATATAGAGAACAAGTCGATGACAGCAGGTGTACGAAGCCTTTCTCGTTTGCCACGGAGACCTCAGATGATGCCTGCCACAGATGTGGGCGAAACGTCAGGAAGAAAATCTCTTAGGCCATGGCCTAATAGCGCGGAAACCGTTTGCAAGTCACAGTACAGTATATTATTTAAATTTTCGGATACTCAAAATTATTATGGAGCTTGGCTTGCCCATGTGGAAATAAAACTCTGATTACAATGTAATTCACCTACTTTTTTTTTGTGGAAATGTGATGGCAGAATGACATATGATAAAAGATCATTGAGAAACCTGCCATAAAACATTGTCCTGAATTTGTTTTATTGATTATGTTTAAAAGGTTTTACGGTCCCAGTCTTGTTATGGTTAAACCCTCTCCTTCAGATATACCTATTATATTAAAAATAATCTTTGTTCGGTAGTGATATAGTGACGCTTCATACTTGGTATATGTCAGTTGATTCAGATAAGAATTTAATTCCATTGAATTCTGAATGTTTTTGTATTAAGAGAGATCATTTTGTGTATTTTTTTAGGTAACTCTCAGTTTCATAAAAGTTTCAGAAACGTCTTGGACGGAAGTATCTGTCATTCGACGAAAACCAGCCGGTATCCTTTCATTAATATGCACGGTACCTAAATTAGACACGCACTCCCACTTTTAGATTAGGTATTTGTACTATTTTTACGTGTTTTTAGATTAGATACTCGAACTAATTTTTTACGAACTTTTAGATTACGAACTACGTTTTACCTACTTTATATTAGATACTTGCATTACTTTTTACATAATTTTAGATTAGATAATCGAACTACTTTTTCTACTTTTTACGTACTTTTAGATTAGATATTCATTGGCGTACGCAGGGGGGGGGGGGTTCTAACTCTCCTCAAGCCGATATTATAGTGTTATTTTGCCGGGAAAAACGTAAATCCCCCCCCGGTTAAGAAAAAAAAATTGAACCCCCGAGAAAATTCTGCGTACGTCTATGTAGATACTCGTACTACTTTTTACGCACTTTAGATTAGATGTTCTTACTTCTTTTACGTACTTTCAGATTAGATACTCATACTTTTATCTTGTCAAATGTAAGTATACTGTTATAAATAGATTATAGTCTATGGCAGGAGTATATAGATTCTCTCGTTTTTATTGAATAACAAATCAGCCGTTCCACGTTTCTATCTCAAATTTCTTATACACGAACCCCCATGTTGATGAAGCCATTTCAACATAATTTGAAAAAAAAATTCTAAGAAATGAATTGAAAATTAAAAATATGAAAAACAGCCCGCGTCTCAAAAAGTATATATAGACATCAGCATAATTTTAATATTTACTATTTCACAGTTGCGCCATTGCCATGAATGATTTGAAATACTTAATCGGGCATGCTGAGAAACTATTTGCGACCTCAGAGTTTCTGGTGGAAACGTGACTTTCAGCCTCCCCTGGACTTATAGGAACGGAATTCGCTACTTCAACGCCGTAATACTTGAAATATGACGACATAGGGAATAAATATGAAGATGAAGAGATAATAGACCCCACCCCAAAGGTTTTGCATTATATTCGTAGGACTCGTAGCTGATCAATTCTAACTCACGTCACTTATTGTCAGTAAACGTTGCACTAGTGGATGTAGATGTGGGAATAGGCAGCGTTGACCTGTTGAAACGACTAAAATGACCCTCATTGTGCTCCTGACTGGAAGTAGAGAAGGGTTCCTAGAATGTTCCGATTGCCTTTGGACTTCCACCGACCTAACAGAAACCAATGCCAATCGTTCCATTGAATCCGAATGCTCCCCTATTCCACGACAAATTGCCCTCCTTGCTGACAGTTGTGGAAAGTGTGAGATTCGTATCTGAAGTCATGCTAATAATATGTACAGCCATCGGGCCCATCTAGAATTGAACTGTTTTTCTTGCCTGAAGATAATAGTGAACCCCATTCAATGCGTGCCATTCTGGCCCAAATCAATTGATCATTTTTGTAGTGTTGCTTCAGAAGAGATCTATAGCGCATGTTTTGAAATACATGCCTACTGCAGTCCAGCAGTAGGCATGTACGACGTTGTCCTCATCGCCGTTGGCACAATTCCTGTACTGCTGGACTGCAAACGTCCTTTGATACAGGAATTGATAACCTTCGTAAAATTTGACGAACGGATAATTTCTGGCAAGATGCTAAACGCAAAATATCTCTATCCATCCAAACTGTGGCCATTTTAGGCCTCCCAATTCATTATCCCCCTCTACATTATCACTTTCAGATAATATTCTATATATATATATATAGATCTGCTGCGCCCTGCTATCTTTGTAATATCTTTTTCAGCCACACCCTTCAGTCTTTAAACGACAGATTTTATCAGCATTCCTTACGATGTAACGAACGTTTCGAAGCATAATGAAAACTACCTGGAATACAAGTTTTCGGATGAGCATTTATAATCTTTCAAATGATTACGACATTGCAGCTACGTTAAAATATGCGAATATCGTGATCTCTCACTTTGCTAGTTTTTTCAAGTAAAGTTTATATATATGTATACTTTTGAAACAGGCTGTTTTTCATTTTCTAACTTTTCCCCAAACTCATTTCTTGAGAAAAATTCGGTTCAGCTATTGTGAAATGCCTTTACTGTCATGAGGTTCATGAAAGGTTTTGGAGACCACACATATACCTACAGAAGGCCATAATCTTGGCTGAAGGTGTGCAGTGCTACTCCATGTCCTTGTTTGCACGCGGGGCTTCAGTTATGAAGAGAGTCTTCATTTTTTGAATACTTTTACATTGAATAGAAAAGCTATCCATACTTAGAATAAGGCAACCATAAATATTTTTTATGGGCATCGTATAATATTTTATCATGTATATTATACATGATTTCGTTTTTATAATTACATTTTTAGTTGGGTTGCTGTTTAGAAATATGTGACATCCATATTTGTTATGGGCATCTTTTTCCTCAGCCACCTCGTTGTATATTTTGCCTGTTGTGGCCTTGTATTTGTATGTGGAACGGTTGATTTGTTACTCAAGAATAACGATTAGCTATATACTTTTGCGGCAGACTATAATTATTTCTATGGTTTGAAAATAAAAATATAAACCTGGTGGACCCATAAAAGTCACTCATTTAAAAAGTCAGTACATTAAACAATCACCAATCGCCCATTTCTAACTACAGTTAACTACTGTAGAAAAATAGATGGCGGCAAGTACTGTACGCAAAAGCGCACATTCTCATCGATGCTTGGTATTATTATATTGTGTTCCTTGACGAAAGTCTGAAAGCGGTGAATTTCTCAGAGCCATCACTGATCTGGGAACCATACGTCTACGTTCAAGCTCGAGGCCCATTTCTACCTCAAGGCTTTCTCAACATCAGTCAGTATTACGTATCTTTTACTATTACGAGAATCGACATCAATGGCACTGTTCATGTAAGTTTATTTCAATGGATCTTGATCCGATGCAAAATACAGCAATAAGCATGAATAGATTTTTCTACCAAAATATATATTGGAATGTTTCTAATTTGAATATTTAACGGCACACACATTAAATTTCAGAAAATTTCCCCGACATGGAGGGCGCCAGTGGCTCCACCGAACGCCGTTCAGGTGGTTGGATCGTCAGTAATCGTGAATAAATTCAATCTTCCAGACGACGAGAAATTCCAAGAGTATGTATATATTGTAATTTCTCACACACACACACACACACACATTATGAATACTTTTACTTATACCCCTTTACAGTCACGGACGAAATATTTCGTCCAAACGGCAGTGGAATAAATTCGATCCAGTGTTTTCTTTCCTCTATCTTCTCCATCGCGAAGCTTTATTCACGAACCGAAATTGTTTTTCCTTTTCGTTTTTTTCCTATACTCCTGTTTGTGGTTTCCCCCCCCCCCACCCCACATATAATGCTATATTTGACAAGTTTTCATCGACTCAAAAATTTCCATTTTTAGGGAGTGTGAACAAACGGAATGACCTAGACTATTTTATTTATTTTTTGTTATTCAGAATGAATAGCAATTATAATTTTGACAATAACAGAATTTTTGCAACTGCGAATTTAATTTACGTTTTGCAATTTGTGTATTTGCCTTAATCACTAGCGATAAATGCTGAAAACTTCAAATATCTCCACTTTTCTTGCCGCACTTCTCAGAGAAGCATTTGCATCTCACTAATTAGAAGTTTTGGCATCAGGAGTTTACATAGAAAGTCAATTTTAATATTTTTTGTATGTATACGACCCTTCAAACAAATTTTGAGAGTCTGAGTAGCTGCACGTTTTTGTAAACTTTTTGTAATTCAAATTATGTTTCTAAAGTCAACGGTTACATAGATATCTCCTATGCAAACAATTTGCATAATTATTGCCGCCAGTTATATATCATAAAACTTCAAAGAAAAAACACCCCTCGGTTTTTTGGTAATATTTACAGCGCCATCTACTAACTATTTATGATACTAAATACTATAAAATTTCATCTAAGCATCCAGTATCTGCATTTTTCAGTGAGCTACTGTTGTTTTTTGCACCGAGGATTTATTTTGATTTGTCTCTTTTTTGATATGAGAAAGACAGACTCATTTCAAAACGGAATATTTCATTATCGAAAGCAAACAACACAATACAAATACAGTGAAACCTGCCTAAGACGGACCCTGCATGAAACGGAAACCTGTCTTAAACGGAATCAAAATATAGTCTGTTTAATCATTAGTGCTTTTATTCGCACATTTATGGAACGGAAATATGTATAAAGCGGAATATGATTTGAGTTTGTTGACGTTCAGATTTTTCGTACAGGTTTCACTGTATTTTTTGGGCATAGGGTGTGAACATAGTACGTCCACATTTATGATTCTGGAAACCGATTGGTTAAAAAAACCCCAAATTTCAACTTTTTTTAATCTTAAAATTCGAGTTTTTAACCAATCGGAGACGACGCGGATTTCCAGAATCGTAAATACGGACGCACTATGTCTACATCCTTAAATGAGATTTCAGTGGCATCGAAGGCATAATAGATTGCACTTCAAACAAGACCCGGACACCAAAATTGGAGAACACGATTTTTGTCTATAGGTGGTCTATATATACGGTTTACATTGCATTTATATAAGGCTTTCTTAGTGCTTATTTAGTTTATTTTGTCGCAGCAACTTGTATCAAGTTTCCGTTCAAACCAATGTCCGCCAAGGATTTGTAGTGCTAGGTGTTTCAATCAATCTCCAGACGGAAGTGGCATCGGAAGAGGTCATTATGGCAGCTGTGTTGCTGGTCGGTCTCTACGTCCTCATAATTTTCGATGTAAGTACTTTGTATCATGAAAAATTACACTAATCTAACAAAACAAAAACAACATTTTTCTTTGTCCCAGGGTAGAATATGTGATTTCTATGTTGGCTTACCCTGGACGAGCCTGAAAATGATGATTATTCACTTCAAACTTTGGTCAGGAGATCGATGCTTGTGAATTGGTCATTTATTATGGGCTGATTGGAAGAATGGAAAATTGAAAATGATAACAAAGAACTTTTTGCACTGATAAATAATTTTATAAAGGGTTAAAATTAGTTTAAATAAAATTTCAAATTTAAAAAATAATAAGATTTTCCATTTTTATTTCCATATAAACTCCATATTCTCCTTTTTTTGCTCCCAAAAATAGTTGCCAAAATATTTTCAATGTATTCTCCCTTATATAGATGCTCCAGGTCGAGAACTCTTTTCTGATGGTGCTCTTTAGGGTAAGCACCCATGCTTTGAATTTTTGGGAGATGAGCGTGTGGGGAGAATGTGATTTTTGTCATTTGGAGAAGCGGTGGAAATTTTCATTTTTGTTTAGATATTTTATGTTTTTCCACAAGAGGCCCAAGATGGTTTTTGATCCAGCGGTTACCTAAGAACCACCCGTATTGCATGCGAACAGATATATACAGTCTAATCCCGTTTTAACGAATACCGTTACAGCGAAAATCTCGTTTTAACGAACACTTTTATAACCCCCCAGATAAGTTTAGATAGGAACAATGTAAAAATATGGAATCCTTTTATAACGAAATTTCGTTATTACGAAGCGATTTCTCCGGTCCCTTAGTTATAATACCGGTCCCGTTATAATGGGATTCGATTGTATATCCCAAACACTTCTTTATCAGCCTTTGACTTTTTTTGGGAAGTTATTTGCATTCCGCATTCTTAACTGTAAATTACAGTACATATGACACATCGCATCTCTTTCACGCTCCATCTCGAAAAATTCAAAGAAAACATGGGTGCTTACCCAAAAGAGCACCTTCACCAAAGAGTTCTCGACTTGGAGCATCTATATAAGGCATAACACATGGAAATATCCTGGCAATTATTTTTGGACAGCAAAAAAAGGGCAGTATGAAGTATATAAGAGAGCAAAGAGATGGAAAAAGTTCCATTAATTCTTAAATTTAAAAATTTATTTTAAATCAATTTTTTTTTTCAAAAGTCTAGATTTAATAAAAGATATACAGGGTGTCCTGTAAGTGCTGATGCAGCATTTATCCCATCAACCGTCCGTCGTAGAGGCATGATTTCAATTTGAAAAATGCTCAAAACATGTTCAAAAATTACCTTAATTAATTTACTTTTAATTTACTGCACCACTTTTAAGAGTGAGAATACAGTATTTCACAAAATAAAAAGGTCTAAATTTTTATACGGTCCCTCCTGTCTTCTTTATTTTTCAAATTTTATCCCAATTTATTCCAGTTCAAGATATGTTATAAATTACAATATATTATTAGAGTTGACAAGAGGCCAGGGTCTTACTTCAAATTAGTAAATATTTTGGCCCTGTCTCTCCTGAGGCCAACAATAAAAAAAAATCATCCATGCGACCTATTCGAATATCTCAGCGAATATTGCACTTCGAAACATGGATTTGTTTTTTGTTGGACTCATGAGACAGGGTAACAACTTGCCTATGCTTACATCCCTGGAGGGACAGAGTCTGGGCCGTGACTGGTTTGTCAGGGTAACAACTTACTTATTTGAAGTTAGAGGACAGAGTGACCGTATGAAAATTTAGATTTTTTTTATTTTGTGAAACACTCTCAAAACTGCTACAGGGTAATTTTTGAAAGCCTTTTGAGCATTTTTTAAATTGGAATCATACCTCTACGACGGACGGATGATGAGATAAAGTCCGCATCAAGCACTTACAGGACACCCTGTACATTCTAAAAGTTATTTACAGTTTTTTAAAATATTATCAGTGCGAACAGTTCTTTTTTTCCCCCATTTTCAATATTCCAGCCACCCAATCAGCCAATGGTAAATGACCGATTCTCAAATATCGATTCCCCCTATAGAGTTATAATAATAATGTAATAAGCGTAATAAATACGATAATAAGAGAAATATATATCTAAGTCTATGATGGGGGATCCCCATCCCGCAAAAACAACGTTTAAAGCAAAAAATTGCTGTATTCAGGCTTTTTTAGTTGTAAACCATTGGGGAATATGGTCTGAAAAAAGAACAAAAATCGTATTACATAGTGTTATAAATATGTAATGAAAGTAGCAAAAAATATTACCGCTCTTACTCTCATAGCTTTACTCTTATTTCAGCTCGTCCACAGGACCTTGGCAGCGATGATAGCTGCGACGACGGCGATCGCTTTCCTCGCCTTGATAGGAGAGGTGAGCCAGTCTTATTTGGGATGGCACGGAATTATTCTGAAGAGTACTTAATTATTCACATTTGCAATCAATTAAAATCAACGTTATTCTTTCAGAGACCAAGTCTCAGTGATGTTTTGAGTTGGTTGGATGTCGAGACTCTCAGTCTGCTTTTCGGAATGATGGTGCTGGTATCGATACTGTGTGAAACGGGTTTTTTCGACTACGTTGCAGTACTGGTAAGTGGCTCCAGCGGCTTTTAATAATGTATGTGTTACTGCCAAAGCCCGAAGTTTGTCACTTCGCGAACTGGCCGGCCCCGTTGATCCGTTCAATGTCCGAAATTCGGACTTTTGCCGGCACCTATATGTCGATCCCTATACATTCCTATGTATGAATCATTAAGGTACCGATATTCAGATTCCTTTGATCGTTAGAGTTGCCATAGCTAACCATAATAATTATGATTAGCTATCGCTAATTATAAATGGCCATAATTATCAGAAAGAAATACGCCAACGCGTCGATGACCCCGAATCATAAAGATCCATATAGGGATATATGGGGATCGATATATTGGGGCCGGCTAAAGCCTGGTGAAAGCCAGAATTTCGGACATTGACCGGCCGGGTCAACTGGGCTGGCCAGTTCACGAAATGGCCAACGTCGGGTGTTTGCAATAACACATGTACAAAATTTCCCCTCTAAGAGATTTCTTTCAACTTAACTCCTTCCACTTCAGGCATTCAGAATAGCTCGTGGAAGGCTATGGTCTCTTATGTGCTGCCTGTGTTTGGTCACTGCGATATTGTCGGCTTTCCTCGACAACGTAACGACTATTTTACTGATGACTCCCATCACAATACGGTACGTAAAAAAATGACCGCAAATTCGATGATTCGAGAAAACTTTCGCCAATCAACACTCGATAAATGATAAACTCTTTCCATCCAGGCTCAGTGAAGTTATGAACATGGATCCTAAATACATGCTCATCGCACTGGTGATGTTCGCTAATGTGGGAGGCGCCGGTACAGCTGTCGGTGATCCGCCGAACGTCATAATCATATCCAACGAAGAAATAAACAGAGCTGTAAGTAAAGTTTGAAAAAAAAACTGATTTTCTTATAATGGGTTTCACGTTGTGCGTAACAGAGTATATCATTGGCGAAATAGAAATAAGTACTTTTTTTACTTTTCAGAACATTGATTTCGGGCTTTTCACCCTCCACATGTTTCCTGGAGCGTTGATAAGTCTCGTTGGAACCATGATCATGATCCGGATATTATATAGAGACGTGTCAAAACTTAGGTTTTCTGATCCACCAGAAATTGTAGGTAAGTGGTCCAACGAAGTTTAATGCTAAATAAATAATGAGACAACATCTAATTAATTACATAAGATAGCTTTTATACAATCCATTCAAATGCTATTAGTTAGATAATTACTGTAATTCACGGTATGCAGTTATGGTTTCTCATTTCAACAGTTCCATACTCATTCTTAACAGCCTTAATAGAGGTTACAAATACCTAAATACGGTCATACCTTGTTTGAAAAAAAAAAATGACGGCATGCAGGTTAAAAGATATTGAAATTTACAAAGAATGAAATTAATTCAAAACATTTGGCAATATGATTTAGAAGCTGGACAATAGCTGATGTCAATGAAACTGAGATTTCAGCGCTAGTTTGTATTCCATGTACATGATATATTCATAGGGTTTAAATTTTTCGAAATATTCAGTGATTAATTTGAGTTTTTCATCTGAGCTCTCTTGAAAGCTCTCTCCATAATGTACACTTTAGCGTAAACCGCATTTTGATACTACAATTTGTTGATTTTATTAAAATTTTTTGGTGTGTTGCATTATTATGTACTGCTGTTGGAGTGATTTTTTCCCCCACGTATAATGTATCTTCCCATCTAGATGTAAAAGCGAAAGAGAACACGTAGAGTGAGGGTGAAAAAAGAAATCTACTGTATACTCCCCTTATCTACTTATCTATTACACTGTTTTCCCTTTTCTACTATTTTCTCTCTCCCCCTTCTTTTTCCTTTTTCTAACGAGCGATTAGGTTAGGACAAGGTTACCAGATTTATCGCCGATTCATCACATAAATATCATCCAAATTCGTTGCCAAAGGCTTGTATGTGAAGGGGGGGGGGTTAAGGCAAACCCCCCTTGAGACTGTGAGGGGTCATTGCCGTTCCTTTATATGATGACTATTATTAGCTATAGAGGGGCTGATGGAAAAAAGAATTCTCAGGGACCGTCTAGGATTTTCTACTAGCGGAGGGGGGGGGGGGGGTGCCATCGTTATGGGAGTCTTTGATTTAGAGTCCTAGTTATAGAAGTTATTTTTCCCTGTGTGTGAGCATTTATACCTCCATGTATAATCTTTTTCCCCCTTATATTAAACATATCGGCAGAAATGAAGCACGAGATTGAAGTATGGAAGAAAGCTTTCCATTCCCTCTCAGGATACTCCAAAGATGAGGATACTGTGAGAGCTATTCTTGAAAAGAAAGTTACTGCCCTGGAAACGCTCTTGAGAAAACAGCTTTATGACGCCAAGTAAGTTCGAGCAAAAAAAACATTTTGGTCGCAATTATATAGTCATGTGATATCCATATATATACAGCAAATACAGTCGAATCCCGTTATAACGAACGCCAAGAGACCGCAAGAATCACTTCGTTAACCAGCTGAGGGGCCGCGACGCATATGTGAGTCAAAACTCTAGTGTACCAAAAGGGGCAGCAACTCACATATGCGTTCACCAAAAATGGCTTCGAAAGTGCCAGCAACGCACATCTGCGTCGGAGAAAACCAGTTCCTTCCCCCATATCTTTTGTATTGCACCGGACACTAATACTTAAATGTCATACACCCCTTTCCTTTCTCCATTTTTAATCTTTCAGACTGCCCCTCACTTGAAGATCTCTAAAATAAAAGGACACGGGAAAAGAAGAGTCCTGGGGCACATGTACCTTCCTACACATTGATAACACAAATACTCATGCATAGACGAACACAAATGAACAATTGAGTGTTGTTTGAAATCGGTTTTCTTCGAGGATTATCACGAAGACTACTTTGGGTTGGGAAGGTATTAGGAACTCAGCAGTGAAATAAAAGCATTCTTGGATATCAGATAATTCCCGTCAACAAAGGGAAACAGATTTTCTTGTAAAAGGCCTTGATAGACTGTAGCATATTTCATTCTGTCAATTTATCAATGTCGCCAATTTTTATTAAACGTTGTGTTTATCATAGAAATTTTATGCAACCTTTCAATAATTGTGTATTGCAATTGAAAATTAAATACCTATAGCAGAGCAATAAAATCATGAGCGGAAACAGAGGGGACTGGTCGCCTCTACCGAGTGGCGTATGCAGGATCAACTATCGGGAGAGGCATAAAAGACGGGGAGGGGGGGGGGGGCACAAAAATTTTCTTCCTAAGAAATTCTGAGTTACTACCCTTCAAAAAGCATTTATATTAACAGAAATTGGTAAATATAACATATAAAGAGTATTTTCTTTTGATATTTCTTTTTTTTTACAAAAATTTAGTGAAACTTTCATAGGCGCCAACCCTATTCTCTGGCCAACTTACCCTTTGCGGGCAGTTTTTCTCGGAACGGAAAATAGGCTCCATAGACATAATACAAAAATAACCCCTATTTCGCGGCCACCTCTGTATGCGATCAGCGGCTAACTTGTCGTCTTAGAGGAGTTTCACTGTATAATTTCTTTTTCCTAATTTTTAATGGGCTTGGGGGGGGGGGGGTCGGTGCACGGGTCAGCCTCCCTGCCCCTTTGCCCTACCGCCCTCCGTTTATCCAAAAATAAATCTGTATTATCATAGGCGGATGGTGGAGGAGGAAAACACGCCCCCTCCCCCTCGTTCGAAGCGCCTGCATCTGTTTATGAATGAAATACAGTGTGAATCCCCTCTCTTGCGGACACCCTGCGGAACAAAACAACTTGTCCGTAAAAGAAGAGTGACCGTAAAGAATAAGTTTTTCGTTTGTGATTGAGAAATTACTCTGTGAAAAAAATTCATCATTTGAACATCGGTGACAAAGTGTTCAGAGGTGGATCCTTTGATCTCAGATTTATTTTTCTTGTAATCCTGCACATAGTAATGAGCAGAGATACGGAAGTTCACGGGGAGGGGGTTCAACATAATTTTTAGGAATTTATTCAGCTTTATTAGCTTTGCGTTGAGATAAGCAGACCATTCTTCAAATACAGATAAATACCCCGTATTACCTGTACAAAATACATTCCTACATTCCTATTCATTCTACTAGCAAGTTTGAAAGAAACGTAACATCAGTACAAGTGAAAAGAGATAAAGATTTTCCTTTCCCCTCTAAATCCCTCTTCCTGAAATTCTTTCTTTCCTGACAAGAAACTATCTCAAAAACGGTTATTCAGTTGCCTATAATCAATTGACTGCTTCATCACCTTCATTTTAACTTGCGACAATATTGAAACAATGTAAAAAAAAAAATGAGTGACAAAGAAGAGCTTTTTTATCAAGCTCGGAAAATGAATCATCTAACATAATCCGTTTCCGAGTCGGAAGAAGAAGACATAAATGATGTAATATGAACTGCTGCAAACTTAATGCAAGAAATCCTCGAGAAATATGCGAGAATATTATTAATATTGCAAATGTGTCGCTAGTTCTCCATGCCTTGCAATGCGGAACATTTTACGGAATTTTTGTTGCCTACTGTATTTTTATGGGGACTTTTTCTCATTCTTTTATTTTTCTACTATCGGTTCAATTCACAAATTTAATAATTACTACTTCAATTGTCTTTCTTATATTCATTATAAATTTCAAGTACTTCGTTTACCCCACATCTGTATGTTAGAGAAAATACTTAATAATAATAATACATTGAAAAGCTATCAAAACTCATTTTGTGAGAATGGTATGAACTCATGTATATATGTTGCAGTAAATATGAAAAATCAGTGATTACCCATAATCGCCAGTTATTATGCGTAATCACCAATCGCGTAGGTATAAAATAAATTAATTTTCCTACATTTATCACTTTTATCAGTGATTAAGCATAATTCCCGAATGTATTTGATAAATAACATAAATATGGAAGAAATCATGCAGAAATATCCCCAAATTCAACCACTTATCAGTTTTTCCCGTACTTGATGGGAGGAATTAAATTAAATGAAAATAATGTTATAATGATAAAAACATATAAATTATAATCTATCTTGTAATAATATCTTATAATAATCTATCTTATAAAGGGCAACAACTTTCTTGTTGAATTTTTGGGCATAGTATGTCCGTATAGAAAGTTAAATTTTATATTTTAATAACTATAGTACCCCTTGCAACATGAATGCGTGTCTGTGCATTCACGACTTCAGTAAATTTACAAATTTAAATAAAGCCTCGTTGAAAAAAACGGAACAATTTGCATAAAAAAAATAATCAGAACAAAAATTACAGGAATGTCCCGTAATAGGAGACACATGTGGTCCGAAAATTTGTATGAGACATTTCAGTGGTCCTTGGGTTCATAAAGAAACACCGAACTAAAAATGTCGAGTCTTAAAAACGGAAATGACATGGCATTAAATTAAATTGGAGTTTTTTGACTTTTTTTAGCCGTAACACAAATTCAACAGAATGATCAACTTTAAAAGCCTTATATTTGTATCTGAAAGCGCCTATTAAATAACAATACAAACGCCTATAAAAAAAGTTTGTACACACCTATACAAAACAAAATGTTCGATTTTCATTATTTGTGAAATTAGTGGAACAGCAAATATAAGGTATATTTATAATTCAGATGGATTTGTACAACCCATTTGTGAAGCCGATGCGATAAGAACCCCTAAAATAGATTGATGATCTAAAAAAAAAAATCAAGTATAAATTATATGTTCAAGATCTATACACACTTTTCCTCCTTTATTTTTTTAACACCTAAACTGTAAATTATCTCATATGCAGAACACTTAAAATACAAAAATTTTTCAGCATATTTTCCTCATCTATATTTCTGAATAGTTAAACCGGAACAAGTAAGTAACTCTCTACTCTGTCAGTACGATTGAGCAGGTTCGACAAAAATCCAGAGGTACACTATTGTTCAGCCTAAAGAATAGAGGCATTAAGTGGGCGTTACACAAATGCCACTTCAGTCAAATCTCTAGCACCCCTTGCTCGATGTCCTGCAGAGCAGAAGGGGGGAAAGCATTTTCTAGCTGGCCACTTTTGAAAACATTTTGTTGAAGGTGAAGTGTTTTTTTTCAAACCATTTTGTGAATCTTCTGTGATCCTCGGAGGGTTAAAACGAAATTCCGTTATAAAGGAATTCCAGGTTACCTAGCTAGTTCCTATGTAAACTTATTTGGAGGATTGGAAAAGTGTTCGTTAAAACAAGATTTTGACTATAACGGTATTCGTTAAAACGGGATTCGACTGTAAATATACTTGCTAATATTAAGCTTCAAAATTCCATAGCATTGAAAGAGGCTGTGATTCGTGTTCCTGGGGAATCCGTCACAAGTCTGCTTCCATGTGCTTCAGGGCAGAGCAGTTTCCACGGATGAGCCCTAGTGCCTATCCAGGCACGGCCTCATATCCGCAGGGGGCATCCATGGTACTACTTTACCGCACACCAACTCCGATCATATCGCCATACAGCAATTTTCTACCGATCGAGTTGGGTCGGAAATGAAGGCGCCATCTGTAGGGAGGAATCACCCCAGGTTCAGCAAGCGAAGAACTTGTTATCTACGTTCTTCCCCCCGGATTTGACCAGAGGACCTGACGGTAACCTTTTCATGGTGGTAGATGTGCATCTTACCACTCGGGCCGACAATGAGATACTGGTACAATACAGGGTGATTCAGAAAAGATGGGAAAAACTTTGAGAGGTGATAGTACACACCAATACAAACAATTGTCATCAAACAATCGTCTAACATGAAACGCAAACGCGCTAGCGTTTTTCGAAACGGCCTCTCCGCAAATGTTAAAACGGCATTTCCCGTAGAAATTTATCGGGAGAAAAAGAACACACACCATGCAAATGTAAGCTGAGGATATACGCTAAGTATTTTCATACTGAAATGCATGTCTGCTTTTTCAGTATTACTGAAGTGCGCCATTGTCCCGTACGTTACAACTGTTTGAACGGTTGCAGGCTGGAATAACTTTCCAGGGATGGCGTCCTCGCCTTTTATTCACTGGGGCGCAGATTTGCATACGGTTTCTTTTTTCTTCCCCAGGTTATATTTGCATGCATGAGCATGAGTATTCTTTTTTCTCCCGATAAATTTCAACAGGAATGCCGTTTTAACGTTCGCGAGCGGCTGTATCGAAACGCGCTATTTCGTTTGTGTGTTTCATGTTCAGACCCATGCATGCTTTGATGACAATTGTTTGTATTGGTGTGTGTGTGTGTGTGTGTGTGTGTGTGTGTGTGTGTGCTATCACCTCTTAAAGTTTTTTCCCATCTTTTCAGAATCACCCTGCATATAATAGAGAGTGTATTGTACTAAAAATTTCGTAGCTATACGAATAGTTAGACCCGTAGGCCTGGCTGAAACATCAGATGTGGCCCCGCGGTTGAAGACGTCTGCTCTTCAACCGCTGACCTCTTTCTCCAATATAGCAAGCTCAAACCGAGACAGAGACGGAGCTATGGTTGGGTTATTACAGCTTAAAGTTTGATTTTCTTACAAAATATTCTATTTAACCAATACGTAGAAATGCCATTTTTCCAGGGTATCCAGTCAGCATTTCCGAGAAAACTTGAAAGAGCTCAGCGATACGGTGAGTATAGGATCATTTTCAGCATTATTATTGGATCGGCTAAGTTTCCCTTGATGCAATAAAATGCCTTAAAGTAATTTAATGTAGTGTGTGTAATGTGTGTGTGTTATGGTTTTTCTTTTTTTTCCCAGTATAAAATCAAAGACGGGCCACTTCTGATCAAGTCTCTGGTAGTTATTGGCGTCGTTATAATATTGTTCTTCCTTCAATCTATTCCTGAAATTGAACTGAGCCTGGGTAAGGAAAGTTTCGATTTTATAAAAAAACAATTAGAATAAGTAGTCAATAAGGGGCCATTCAAGTATTACGTAAGCAGATTTTCAGCCATTTTTCACCCCCCCCCCTTGTCAGCAAAAGTCAGCAAAACACTGACACCCCCTCCTCCCTGTCAGCAAAATTTCGTCAGCAGCTTAGAATATTTCATATCTTCAAAAAGGGGGTGGTTGATGACGTAAGCAACCTTCAAACCCCCCCTCTCCCTTGCCATCAAAAGTCAGCAAATCCAAAACCCCCTCCGATGCTGACGTAATACTTGAATGACTCCTAACTTATTTCGTGTTCACACAACCAATTCCGCTCAAAACGGTATCTACTGTGTATATGTTACTGCTAAGGCCCGAGACTGGTCAATCCGCGACGGGGTCGGTCACTTCGCGAATTAGCCAATTTCGTTGAATATTGACCCGGCTAATGTCCGAAATTCTGACATTGGTCGGCCAGTTTGCAAAGTTGCCGATGATCCCTGGCCAAAGTCCGAAACAAAAGATATGATTTGTAATACATCGTGAAGTTGACGTATTTCTTCGTGATACAGTCGAATCCCGTTTTAACGAATACCGTTATAGCGAAAATCTCGTTTTAACGAACACTTTTTCAATCCCCCATATAAGTTTACATGGGAACAATGCTGCGTAACTTGGAATTCCTTTATAACGAAATTTAGTTTTAACGAAGTGATTCCTCCGGTCCCTTGGCGTTCGTTATAACGGGATTCGACTGTAATTACGTCCACGTTAGTTAGGGCAGGCTATCAAATCGCAGTCACGATGCGGTAATCAATTTTTTCTCCCCGAAATTTGTTTATGTAATTATTTTTACAGTTAGTTTTTTGTCACAAATTTCACTATTTTTTCCTCTCGTCACATAGAGCTAATCCAATACAGCTGCTATATATAGACATGTATCCCACTTTGGCGATTAAAAACAAAAATGCATTTTGCTCCCACCCGGCTGTCTCCCATCAGCACATAGAGTTTGGCCGAGGGTGTCCAAAATGGCCAGTCAAAGTCCGAATCACTTGTGCAATTCGGACTTTGGCCAAAATGCGAAATGGCCGACCCCGTCGCGAATTGACAGCACTTCGGGTTTTGGCAGTAAGATACATAATGTAGGTTTCGTATATGTAAGTTTTCAGGTGCTGCCATCCTTCATCTACAGACGAAACTAGCGATGAATGAATATTCTTATGAGCGCAATTCAAATCCAAATGATGTAAGGTCTTTCTCTCTGCCATTCGTTCTGGCAAGATTTTTTTCAAGGATGGGGGGGGGGGGGCGACCGGTTTGCATTTGTGTCTACACTCATGCGTGGAATTTCAGACATGCTTCCTTTAACAGCAAGGATGCAGTCAACGTATTTTCTTGCCACTGTGGTGGTCGAGTGGTCGTAGTGACGAACTCGCATTTCGAGGACCCGATTTCGAATCCCACAGTCACCACAGTGGTGGTCGGCTGAAGTTGGTTTTCTGCGGTTCCCAACTACGAAACGCAAACGCAAGCCGATCTCACCGTTAAAAAGTCTCGTCGCAGAGAGCAACATGCCTACAACGGCACAAACATTCACTAATTACACTTAATTCAAGATTTGTAGTATAGATGGCAGCACTAAAAATTCACACGTAGCGCTATATACACAGTCAGACTTAGATACGCATACTTACACTTCCGACACAACCCAATCGGTAGTAAATTGTCATGGCGATAGAGACCGGAGTTGTGCTCGGTTTGAAAGAGAGTAAAGAAAGAGATCAACACAGTGGTTATGCGGCCGTCCACCTGGCGGAAAGCGCCAAAAAATCAACTTTTTTTTTTATTTCACAAAAACTTGTAATACACAAATTCACACATGTTCACACATGTTACTCCTGTGGTCACACACTTAGTTACTCCTGCGGTCATTTCTAGGGTCACTCACACGGTCAGGGCAGGTAAAATACCAATCGATAAATGTCTACCGATATAAAATAACTTAGAATCTCATTCATATGTTCACTATACGGTCACTCATACCATTGCTCATGCGGTTAGGGCAGGTGAAATGTCAGGAAGTATATGTTCAACTCACTTGATCACTCACAGTGTCACTCACTTGGTCAGGGCAGGCAAAGTGTCACAAGTAGATGTCAAACTCACTTTATCACTCATACGGTCACTTACATGGTCATTCTCACCGTCAATCATCTGTTCACATATATGGTCATTTATACCATCGCTTATACGGTCAGGGCAGGTGAAATGAGAAAGGAGTAAATTTCCAGTTCACTTGATCACTCATAGGGTCACTCACTTGGTCACTCACACGGTCAAGGCACAAAATACCATCGGGGGCTAAATGTTCAACTTACTTAATCATTCATACGGTCACTCACACCATCATTCACATGTTTACTCTTACGGTCATTTATACGATCAGGGCCGTTTAATTGCCACGGATAAATGTCCAGCTCACTTGGTTACCCATACGGTCACTCACTTGGTTACCCATACGGTCACTCACTTGGTTAATCACTTGTACCATCATTCATATGTTCTTTCATACAGTCACGGCAGGCGAAATATCAGGGAAAATGTCCAATTTCTACATCACTAATATGGTCACTCACCGGGTCGCTCATATTGTCAGGACAGGCGAAATGTCGGGGGCGAAGATTCCGTGAACCATGTATGCAGTACAGATATATTTTCGTTAAAAAAATCATAGTATAAGATTTATATATATTATTATTATAGGAGGCCCCGGGTGGGGTCATTAAACTTACCCTTAGTAACACTGAATGTTAATAATGCCTTGTATAGCATTCATTTCTTGGTTCCAGGTTGGACCGCAATACTTGGAGCCATAATTCTACTTATCCTGGCAGATTTCGACGAGTTGGAGAGCGTTTTCAGCAGAGTCGAATGGTCAACTTTACTCTTTTTTGCGGCTCTTTTTGTTGTGATGGAGGTGCGTATATATGTATATCACGATGCATCATGGTCTACGAATTTTTTGACTAAAAGGTCCATTCAGGCTTAATAGAAATCATTTGCCTCGTCCATAAATGATTTCGACACGTCATTGTCAATACCGACAGTCGTATTTGAGTACCATGGAACGTGTCATGTGGAAAGTTGTAAATGAACCGACCTTTTACGATACATTATTTCGCAGGCTTTATCTCAACTGAAACTGCTGCTGTATATAGGACAATGGACGCAGAGTGTTATCAGCTCCGTCGGAGAAGAACAGAGACTGGCGGTGGCCATTATTCTCATACTGTGGATATCGGCGATCGCGTCGTCGATCATCGACAACATCCCTTTCACTACAGTCATGGTAATAATGTTATAGTTGGATTCACACAAACGATATTGGTGAAAACATATGAGACGTTCGATCGCAATATACGAGTATAATACTCTTTCTTTGCAGGTCAAAATAGTTACAGAGCTGTCCGTCAGTCTGAACTTGCCGTTGACGCCATTGGTGTATGCCCTCGCTTTCGGTGCTTGCTTTGGAGGTTTGTATTTCAATTGCCAAATTTATACAGGGTGGGGGGAATCAAATATGAGCCGGAATTATTTTAAAACAAATTTTCAAAGGAATACAAAGATACAAAAGTAAGAAATTATTTTTCTAAATATAGTCGAATCCCGTTTTGACGAATACCGTTGTAGCGAAAATCTCGTTTTAACGAACTTTTTTCTAATCCCTCAAATAAGTTTACAAAAGAACAATGCCTAGAATTCCTTTATAACGAAATTTCGTTGTAACGAAGTGATTCTTCCGGTCTCTTGGCGTTCTTTATAACGGGATTCAACTGTAATCTCCAGATTTTGAAATGTATTTTTCCAACGAATTGGCAGTTTTTCCCCGGATTTCCTTTCTCGAAGAAAGTAGGGTTATACAGTAGAATCCCGTTATAGCGAACTCCAAGAGACCGTAGAAATCACTTCGTTATAAAGGAATTCCAGGTTATTTAAAAATGTCAATATGTAAACTTCTCTGAGGGATTAGTAAATTCGTTAGAACGAGATTTTCGCTATAACGGTATTCGTTAAAACGGGATTCGACGCAACTCCGAAAGCTCCTCCACTACGGCATCCTCCTCGAATCACTGTTCCCTCAATGCCTCTTTAAGCTGTCCAAACAAATGACAGTCACAGGGTGGACCTAACAACGGTACAAACATTCAATCATCACACTTCACACTCACCTTATTTCTGAAATATAGATGGCACCACTGAAAAATCAGGCACAACACTATATGTGAACTCAGACTGTTAGGCACACACATTTACACTTCCGGGACAACTCAATAGATAGTAAATTGCCCATGGCGATAGACCTGAGGTGTGCTCGGTTTAAAAGAAAGAAAGTCGCAGGGGCAACTATAGGAAGGGTGTTCCAGAAATAACGAGGGAATCATCCCTTCAGCTTTTCAATGGCTAATGTAGCAGTGTGGCCTGGTATTGTCGTGGAGAAGAATGGCACAAAGAAACCAATTAGAAGACTTTTTACTCCATGCTCCAGCCCAGCGGTTCTAAACCGGTGCTCCGCGGAGCCTGATTGGCGCGGTGGCGCAAGATGCTAGTCTGCCTGCGTGAAAGTTGCCGTCAGTTTCCAGGTCAGGCGAAGAATGTAGATAACAATGTTTTTTTCCCCTAACGTGCTTGAGATGACCACCGATAGATGGTGTGCCTTTATTTCCAACCCAACTCATTAACGGCAGTAAATTGCAATATAACGATATGGCCAGAGTTGGTTTTTGGTGAAAAACATTTATGCCAATCATGCAACTTGAGTTTTGGAGAGTGTGTGCTTTGAACTGTGCGTAGAGGCTCCTGAACATTTCAGACGATTTTACATCCTCTTTAGCCAGAACATTAATAATAATGCGTTGCGTAATGGATGTATGTATCTCTTGATCGCTTATTACGCTACTGGGTATAGATACGAGTTACCTGTACTGTAGACGAAAAGAAGAGGTAAGACATTGCAAACATCCTAATTAGCCATCAGTAACTCTTCGAGAATGCGGCCAAATGTGGCTCTTGGAGTCATCTGATGTGCCCCACGACCTCAGGCCTAATTTTGTAAAAATGAACCAAGCGGCACATTCCCAGATCACTTAAGAGAGTGACTCGGGATGCAGTTCCTCTTCACTTGAATGGCCTGTGTCACAATTGCAGATCATTCGAGCTGCCAGCGGCACATGTACATATTACTTGAGTTACCTGTGGCACGATTCCAGAACACTCAATTCGCCGACAACACATTTTCAGATCACTTAATTGTACAGCGGCACACACACCCACACCATTAAAGTGACCCGCAGCATTCGGCGTATACTTTCAAAGACGGGACACTTAATGTTTTTCCTTGGCCCGCAGCATATTTACAAATGCGTGAGTACACTTCCAGAGCACTCAAGTGACCCGCGACACGTTTACAAACCAATGAAATGACCCGTACTCTCACTTAAAGGTTGAGCACCCCCATTAGAGGGTAATCTACTTACACTCAACCCTTTTGAAATGAAGTTCCGGGTTATGTTTGATCCACCTAAGGACAGGGTGATCCAAAAGTCAGTTAACATTTAAAGTTCAATAATTTACAAAATAATGTACGTAGAGGGATGGAAATTGATACACGTGCTGGAAACGACATGGGGTTTTTTTTATTGGAACCTCAAACAATAATTACAAAAATCGCAGACAGGTAGCGCTTCATCTAATAGCAAAAAACGAGAGAATTAGCATTACAATTCATCTGTTAGTAAAAATGAATTAAAGATAGACTTAAAACAAAAAAAATCTATTCAGCGCCATCTGTTGACCATTTTCGTAATGGTCTTTTCAAGATTTGAATAGAACCCCACGTAATTTCCACCATGTGTGTCAATTTTACAAAAGGATATTTATAAGTATTGTGTGTTCGATACACGGTTCGTCCTTGTCAGAAACTTTCCTAACACAGGGTTACAACAGAAACGGCGGCATGACCCACAGAAAAAGATTGCTACAGCAGGGAGTCCCATACCGAGGGTTCAGCGCACCAACCTCTGGGTGAGTATAAAAAAAAAGCTGCCGTTCGGAATCGGCAATAATTTGTAGGTCCCGGGCTAACTAGCTGCTGTGCAGTAAATGACCGCGGTGTGACGAAAATGATCGATGAGTGACAATTTCTCTATCACTCTGACGAACATTGTTCCGTGAATTAAATTGAACTTTCAAATACAAATACAAATACAGCGCCACAACAGGCAAAATGCCCAACGAGGTGGCTGAGAAAAAGATGCCCATAAAAGTATGGATGTCATATATTTCAAAAATACAGCAACCCAATTGAAAATACAATTCACACAAATTGTAAACAATATATACACATGATAAAATATTATACAATGCCCATAAAGAATACTTATGGTTGTCTTATTCTAAGAATGGATCGCTTCTCGATTTACCCCAACATGTTTATCGTATTTCTTTTTAAACGTGTCAATTGTGCTACAATTTACTACCTCCGGGGGTAAGCTATTCCATTTATTAACAACCCTATTAGAGAAAAATTCCCTGCGACACCATAACCTTGCATTGTCCCTCACCAATCGATACTGGTGTCCCCTTGTAAAAGCGGTTGATTGGCGGTGTACTCATGGTGTGTTCATGGTCCATCCTATCCATCCCATTGAAAATTTTGAACACTTCGATCATATCTCCTCGACACCTGCGTTCATCCAGTGTAAACATATTCAAAAAATGAAGTCTCTCTTCATACCTCAAGCCCCGTGTGCCAATAAGGACACGCGTAGCTCTTCTCTGCACCCCTTCAACCAAGTCTATGTCCCTCTGTAGGTATGGTCTCCAAAACCTTACAGCATACTCCAGTCCAGGACGAACTAAGCCTCGAAAAAGCGGAAGAATGACTTTAGGAGAACGTGAAGAGACTTTTTTGAAAATGAGACCAAGCATTCTATTCGCTTTTATGACCACCGCTGAACAATGTTCAGAAAACTTAAGCCGCTCGTCAATGAGAATTCCCAAATCGGTGACCCTAGTTGCATCCGGGATAGTGACACCATTCAACTCGTAAGAGAACCGTGGGTTGTTCGAACCAAAATGAGCGACCATGCACTTATCAAAGCTAAACGTCATGCTCCATTCATTTGTCCATGCTGCAATCCTGTTTAGACTGGTCTGGAGTGACTCCCTATCGCTTTGATTCCCGATTACCCCCATTAGCTTCACATCATCTGCGAATTTGCTAGTAATCCCATCGATACCCTGATCGAGTTTATCGATAAAAAGTGAAAAAAGTATGGGGCCAAGGACACTTCCCTGAGGAACCTAAGCCACTTGTGACGTCTGTCCAACCAGAGAATTCCCCGTTCACCATAACCCGTTGCGACCTATCTGTTAACCACGATTCTATCCAATTCAGCAAGTTGCCTCCAATTCCAATCTCGTGTAAACGCTTCAACATTTTACCATGTTGGACCCGATCGAATGCCTTCTGGAAATCAAGGTAAACAACATCTACATTTAGCCACTAGAGGTACTGCTATTTTGGATTTAGTTCTTATTAGTTCTGAGGATCTAGTTGAACATGTTTCGGTGGGGGAAGAGTTTTTTTCTAGTGATCATCGTACAGTCAGATTTCACTGTAACTTTTCCTTGGGTAACGTTGATAACAAAAGACTGGTTCCTTTCAAATGTTAACTGACTTTTGGATCCCTCCCCCATGTATAAGAATGACCTTAAAATTTATAGTGATTATTTATCCCTTTATCAACGTGGATAAGTGATATTATTTTTCTTGATTAATGGGTAGGTAATGGAACTCTCGTTGGAGCTTCTGCTAACGTGGTTTGCGCAGGTGTTGCTGAACAACATGGCTACCGCTTCACTTTCTACGACTTCTTCAAGTGAGATATACCTTTCGTTCCGCTATAAGACTCACCAAGAAAATTTTAGTTTCACGATGAATCTCTCGGTTTTTTTTTGTTTCTGTCAATGTTTATACGAAGTTTTTATTTTTTTTAGGGTTGGCTTTCCTGTGATGATCCTCACTACAAGTTTGGCGATGGTATATCTGATTGTATGCCACGTTGTTCTTACTTGGCACTGAATTTGCAGAAATTTGGACTGTTTTTCGGGAGAGAGAGAGAGAAACTGTTGGAAACACAAATGTAGAATCATCATATGTAAATAAACTCATTCATTTCAATTGCAATTTCGGTATTAAATTCGAGTTAATTTAGCAAAGCTGAAAATTGCTCTGTGTATGTGTGTGTGTGTGAGAGAGAGAGAGAGAGAGAGAGTGACTATAGGACCAGCAAATTGCGGGGCTTCCAATTTTCGTCAGTTGAATATTAAAAGACAATACCAAGACATTAATTTTCATGCTTGAGAAGATACAAATAAAAAGTTGAAAGGGACCATTCAAGTATTACGTAAGCAGATTTTCATCCATTTTTGACCCCCCCCCCCTTGTCAGCAAAAGTCAGCAGATCCGAACTCCGCCCCTCCCCCGATGCTGACGTAATATTTGAATGACCCCAAATCAATGTTATTGCAGGGATATCTAACTCAAATGTAGGTCCGGCTAATTACTTCATATTTAATCTCCTGAGCTTCGTATCTCTAAGCGAACTCAATATTTCAAAAGTCGAGAATTCAATATAATTTTTAAAATTATTGATGTGGGGGGAAAACCTCACTAAATTTCCGCATTGCTACAGTAAAATTTTAACACTGATTTCTATGGGGGATCATCCTTTGCCTGACCCTCACAGTGATGCCGATGATGATTTTGCCTCATTACTGGGAGGATTGAAAATGTGGCAAACCATTATAAAGACAAACTATTATACATACACACTTGCAGCATTAAAGAATTGACAAACCATTGTGAAGGCATGCATATACACGTCTGGAACGCATTGCTAGGGAACCACGGTAACCAAAGTAAACGTTCGGAAAGTGATTGTTGAGGCTCAAAAACCATTATTGCCCGACGGTTTTTTTGCACATTTGGGGCTTTTGCCCTGCTCTGACGAAATTTTAAAGTAGCCTATCGTTCAAGTCGAGTCCCATTTGGTATATATGCAAAATTTGGCGACGATCGATCTAAAATTGTAGATTTGTTCAAAGATTGCACGCACACACACACATACAGAAAATCAATTTTGTATGCAGTCGAATCCCGTTTTAACGAATACCGTTATAGCGAAAATCTCGTTTTAACGAACGGTTTTCTAATCCCTCTAATAAGTATACATAGGAACAATGCAAACAATCTGAAATTCCTCTATAACGAAATTTCGTTATAACGAATTGTTTTCTCCGGTTTCTTGGAGTTCGTTATAACGGGATTCGACTGTATATAGATTAACCCTTTGCAGCTCACAGGTTTTCTTTCGCTACTTCGTTGGTACAGTTCGTACTTTGTAGCGCTCTCTACAGCAATCGGGAACGCCACTGGATGCTAGCTCTTTTATTTTTTGAATAGTCCATGAGAGCCGAATTCACACAGGGGCCTTCCGGTCAAGGGCTATTACATAAAGTACCATATTTCCCTGATGTCACGATTCCACCTCGATATAGTACCAAAAAGGGTTAAAGCAAAGATGCCAACCTTTAGGGCAGTGCGGGCCAGTTCATTAATTTTAAAACGTGTTGTGGGTCACTAAATTGATTTAGAACAGCACGGCTGTTACGTAAGTGATCTGTAGATGTTCTGAGGACCGCTTGATTGATCTGGAGCTGTTCCGCGGTTCATTTAAATGATCTGTAAATGTGCCACGGGACTATTACTTACTCTGAAACTGTGCCACGGTGATCTTTTAATATTCTGCAACTCACATAATTGATCTGTCACTGTGCCAGGGGTAACCTAAGTGATATGTAACTGCGTCATGGGTCAGTTAAGTGATCTGGAAATAAATTTTCAGTAGAGTAATCCACTTGAGTGATCTGAAACTGTACTGTGGATCACTTAAATCATCTGTAAATGTGCCTCAGATCGTGTAAGTGCTCTAGAACTATGCCACGGACCACCCAAGTGATCAGGAACCGTGACGCGGGTCACTGGAGTGATCTGGAGTTACTCCGCGGATCACGTAAATGCACCGTGGGTCGTTTGAGTGCCCTGGGATAGTGCTGCGGTAATTTGTGAACACGCTGCAAGTCACGTGA